>NW_024430211.1:0-643 GCF_017639785.1 Mesocricetus auratus
CCATATTATGGTTTTAAACAGGATTCCTATTATTTGGTGAAAACTCATAATTTTCATTCCAAAACTCAAACTGAAAGTACAGAGATTGTGAAATTGAGGCATAAGACTTCCTGGTTTTCTTTTTCATTTCTCAAAATTCCAGGTTTAATTTAAAATTCAATTAAGACTATTCCTACCAGGCAGTGAGGGTACATGATTTCAATCCCAGAACTCAGGAAACAGAGGCATTACTTGTCTGGGAGTTTGTGGCCATCCTGATCTACAAAGTGAGTTCCAGATCAGTTAAGACTCTTTCACTAATAAACTCTCACAATATAAAACCAGACAACTTTGCATGGTCAGGGCGGTGTTGCAATCCTTTAATCCCAAAACTTGTCAGTCAGAGAGAAGCAGAACTCTGAGTTAGAGAGTTGACCATTGAACAAATAGTGATCCATAAACCAACGTTGACTCTCACATGCTGACCAAGGAACCATGAATCTTCTGATATCACTCCCACCACACCTCATTAAAGAGGTGAGATTGTGCCCCTGTCTCTGTATCCACTTCTCGTTGCACATCTGTGCACTCCTTGCCTGTGGACTGCAGGCAAGTGTACTCGAACACAGTGGACCAAGAAAGTGTCAAGAGACTGACAGGGCTA
>NW_024430212.1:0-583 GCF_017639785.1 Mesocricetus auratus
CACTGGGTCTGTGTGGCTTGGCGGGCGGCGGCGGCAGCAGGGCTTGTGGGGAAGGAGAAACAGCTCCACGCAGAGAGGCAGACTCCTCTCTCGCGGTTCAGCTGCAGGTTCAGTGCACGCTGCGGTGGGCTGCTTTGGTGGCGGGTAGAGCTCAGCAGCAGACTGGGGCAGGGTCTCTGGCCGTGGGCCGGTACAGCACACATGACAAGAGTGTGGTGGAGGGTCCTCTCTCCCAGCGGCAAGCACGTGCTTTGGGGGTGTCTGCGGGGCATGCAGGCTCGGACACAGCTCTGGACACAGCCGAGACTGCGGCTCCGGGTGGGAGCGTGCTCCGCCGAAGTGTTTTCCAAGGCGTGGGCTGTAATTCCAAGCCACTTTTGTCACCAGATATAACGATATTCGATACTATATAGGGAAAAACAATATATTTATTTATCAGGGAGAGAGAGTCGCACTGACCAGGAGTCAGAAGCGTGGCTGGCTTCCAGGAGAAAACAGGGAAGCCCCTTTTCCTTTCACTTCCTTTTAACTCTACCTTGACCCCACCCTGTTGGGCGGGTAGCTTTGTGGCATTCACTCCTAC
>NW_024430213.1:0-55306 GCF_017639785.1 Mesocricetus auratus
AGGCATGCACCACCAATGCCTGGAAAATCTGCTGTATCTTACCAGACTACCATGCATTAAAGTTACTATTCAACACCAACACAAATGGCAGAAACCATACAAACTCATGGCAACTGAGCAATGCTCAATTGCACCATACATGGGTCAAGCAATAAATAAAAAATGAAATTAAACACTTCCTATAATATAGTGAGAAAGAAGACACAGCATATCCAAAGTATGGGACACTTTGAAAGCAGAGTTAAGTGGAAAGTACATAGCACATGCCCAAGTGAAGAAACTGGAGAATAGTCACACTAGAGAATGAACAGCAAAATTTAAAATCATATAAAAAAGAAGCAAACTCACCCCAGAGGAGAAGACGCCAGAAAATAATCATATTGAGGTTTGAAATCAATAAGGTAGAAACTAGGAAAGCATGACAAAGTATCGGTGAAACAAAGTGTAATTTTTTAAGAAAAACAAGATATAGAAATCATTATACAAACTAACCAGAAGGTGGATATAGAGAATGCTGATTAACAAAATTAGAAATGAAAAAGTGGACATGACAATGGACATTAAGGAAATCCACAGAATCATCAAGACATACTTTGAAAACCTGTACTACACAAAATTCAGAAATGTAAATAAAGTATACAATTTTCTTAATAGATATCAGTTACCAAAATTAAATCAAGAGCAGATTAGTAAGGTAAATTATCTGATAACCCCTAATGAAAATGAAGAAGTCAACAAATTCTTCCAACCAGAAAAATTCCAAGGTCTTATGGTTTCAGTGTGGAATTCTATCAAAAATTCAAAAAAGTGCTTGTATCAGTACACCTCAAGGTGTTCCACACAAAAGAAGAAAAAATGACATTAGCAAAATATTTTTATGAGGCTACAATTGCCTTGGTAATCAAGAGACACAAAGATACAACTGGGACAGACAATTATAGACCAGTATCCCTCCTGAAAATTGATGCAAATATAATCAACAAAATGCTGGAAAACTGAATTCAGGAACACATCAGAAAAAATCATACAATATGATTAGGGTTCTTCACAGGGATGCACAGATGGTTTATCATATGAAAATCCATTAATGTAATCCACAATATCAAAAAACCAAAAAACAAAAACCACATGATATTTTAGAAGATGATGAAAAAGCCATTGAAAAAAAACCAACACCTCTTCATGATAAAAGTCTTGGAGAGATCAGGAAAAACAAGAACCTACAAAGCATAATAAAAACGAACAGCCAAAATTAAACTAATTGGAGAGAAACTCAACATGATTCCTCTGTAATCAGGAACAATTCAAGGTTGTTAACTCTCTATTTCCCTTCAATATTGTACTTGAAGTTCTATCTAGAGATAAGAGAGAAGAAAAGGAGATCAAGGGGATGAAAATTGGGAAGATGTCAAACTTTCAGTATTGTCAGATGATATGAAATTTTGGAAAACTGACACAAAAGACTATACCACAGAACACCTACATCTGGTAAAGACTTTCAGTAAACTACAGGACACAAAATTAACTCAAAACTATCAGTAGTCCTAGTATGTTCAGAAGACAAATCGGCTGAGAAAGAAATAATAGATACATCACCCTTTACAATACGCAGAAAGTACATGTAATATTTTGTAGTAATCCAAACCAAACAAGTGCAAGAGCTGTACAGTAAGAACATAGAGTCTGTAAAGAAAGAAATAAGAGAATATATCAGAAAATGGAAAGGTCTCCCTTGCTCTTTTATAGGTAGGATCAACAGAGAAAAATGGTAATTTTGACAAACTTAATCTACAGATTCAATGCAATGCTCATCAAAAACACAACACAATTCTTCTCAGACATTGAAAGATCAATACTCACCTTTATATGGAAAAAAACAGGATAGACACAACAATAGAGGAACTTCTTGAATAATCACCATCCCTGATTTACAGGTGTATTATAGGGTCATAATCCTGAAAACAGGTCGGTATTGGCACAAAAATAGACAGGTAGACCAAAGAAATGGAATGGAAAACCCTGATTTTAAGCCACACATGTGCAAACAGATGATTTTTGGCCAAGAATGCAAAGTTATACAAAGGATGAAGAAAGCATCTGAACCAAATGTTGATGGCATAACTGGGTGAGACCATGTAGAAGATTGAAGATACATCCACATTTTTCACTATGCACAAAAGTTAAATCCAAATGGATCAAAGACCTCAACATTAATCCTGCCATATGGAACCTCTTCAAAGAGAAAGGGAGAGGTAATCTTGAAAGGATTGGTACAGGAGACTGCTTCCTGACCATAACACCATCAGCACAGACAGTGAGATCAACAATTAATAAATGTGACCTCTGTGAATCTGAGAATCTTCTGTAATGCAAAAGAATCACATGGCAAGACAAAAGCAGCAGCTTACAGAATGGGAAAAGATCTTTATCAACCCAACATCTGACAGAGGACTCATTTCCAAAATATACAATCAACTCATGAAAACAGGCACAAAAACCAAACCATCCACTTAAAAAGTAAGGTACATAACTAAATTGGAAGTTCTCAATGGAGGAATCTAAAATGGCTGACAGACACTTAAGAAAGTTCTCAACATCCTTAGCCATCATGGAAATGCAAATCAAAACAAAGCTTACATACGGTTTTATACCAGCCAGAATGGCTAAAATAAAAGACACCAATTACAGTCTGTGCTGGAGAGGATGTGCAGAAAGAGGAAGACTTCTCCATTGCTATTGGAAGTACAAATTTGTGTATCCACTTATAAAGCAGTATGACAGATTCTCAAGAAAATGGGAATGAGGCTATCGCAAGATCCTACAGTTCTTCTCCTGGTTATACATCCAAATAATGCACACTCAACATGGATATATGTTCAAATATGATCAAAACAACTTTTTTGTAATAGCCAGAACATGGAAGCAACCTAGATGTCCTTCAGCCAAAGAGTTGATAAAGAATATGTGGCGAATGGATTGAACTAGAAGAAACCATCCTGAGTGAGGTAACCCAGTGACAAAAAGAATATCATGGTATGAACTTATTCATATGTGATTTTTAGGCACAGAGTAAAGGATTACCAGAATAACGTCTACACTACCAGAGGAGCTAGGAAACAAAGAGGACCCCAAAAAATAATGCATGGTCTCTAGAAAAAGTGGAGGTTAACAGGAACCTCTGAGCAATATGGGAGCATGGGGGAGAGAGGACAGAGATGGATAGATGAGACAGGAAGAATGGGGGAGAAGAGGAGAATGGTGACAGTGGCAATTTAGAGGAGGGCAAGCAAGTAGATGCCTTCATAAGGGGAGCCAATACATTACTTGTGAGTGTTCTGGCAAAGAGAAAATGGTAGATGATCCAAAGGGATAACCCCAAATAAGAATCTAGACAATGGTGGAGAAACTGCCTCTGATGCCCTTCCTCTATAATGATATTTATGACTACCTGGGTTAACATTCCTAGAGCCTTGACCCAGCTTCTGATTGAAGCAGAAACAGAAGAAACCATCCTGAGTGAGGTAACCCAGTGACAAAAAGAATATCATTGTATGTACTTATTCATATGTGACTTTAGGCATAGAGCAAAGGATTACCAGACTAAACTCTGAATCATACTGCTGGAATCCAGTTGCAGAGAGGGAGAAGAGATAAGCAAATGAGCCAAGATGGTGCTGAAGATACTACAGTTAACCTGACCTAATGAGAGCACAGAGACCCTAGTCATAAAGTGAAGGGGGTGATCAGTACATGACCTAAGCATGCCCTCTGAAAATGTGTGCCAGCTGGAGGCCAAGACAGTCTAAGGAACTTCTAACCTTGAAGCCAGTGTTTATTCCTAGAACACAAATGGACTTTGGGAGCCCATATCCTGTGGAAGGATAGTATTGCAGGCCAGATACACAAACGGTGGCCTGGGCATTCCCCCAAGTGATGTGCTGGACTTGGATGATTACCCGTGGAGGGCCTCACTCTCCCAGGGAAGTGGGTGGGGGCTTGTTTGGGGGTTCAGTAGGAAGCAAGGGAGAATGGGAGGGTGAAGTAATGGGGTGATGGATATGTTAATAAGAGTGTTTCTACAATAAAAAAATTAAAATGTTCCAAACTAAAAAGAAAAATAGGGAATGCTTAATGCTTTTCTGACATTGAAATTTCTTAATGAGAAAGAAACATCAGCTGTGGGAAATCATTGGACAAATTGTCCTTCTGAGCTAAATCAGCATATCCAATTCAAGAGGTTCATCTTTGTCCATATCTAGACATTTCCCTAGTGCCATACATCTCTTTCAACCTACAATGGATCCCTCTATTAAGGTGTCTCTTTTGATGTTTTCCTCTATTCTACCCCCTACTCAATCCTCTGATCCTTCCTGTTCTTCGCCCTAATTCTCTTATCCATTCCTCCTTTTCCTATTTCTTCTCCTTCCCTTTGCTTGCTAGAAAGTGATCAGGATATCTTATCCCTTTCCCCTTCTGTGGGGCACCATGAATACACTACATTTTCCTACCTTCTATATAGGGGAATTTTGGGCTGGTTATCATTTGCTATATGTCTGATATCCATATTAGTGAGTATATACTATGTTTGACTTCTGTTTCTGGGTTACCTCAACCTGGAATTTTTCTTCTAATTCCATCCGTTTGCTTGCCAATTTCAAGATTTCATTGTTTTGGTTTCACTGATTATTACTCAATTGTTTAATTGTACCATATTTCTTAATCCATTCTTCATTAAGGGGAATCTAGGTATTTTCCAGATTCTTGCTATTACAAATAGTGCTGCTATGAATATAGTTGATCACATACATCAAATTTACATACTTTGCTAATATTCCTAAGAGTTGAATTCCTGTATCTTGCGATAGACTGACAAAGTGCCATAATAACTGCAAATGTCATTGAAGAAATGTGCACTCCCACAAGTAATGGAGGAGTGTTCCCTTTTCTCCACATCATCTCTGGCTTCAACAGCCATTGCTGTTTTTGCCATTCTTACAGGTGTGAGATTCTATCCCAGAGATATTTTGATTTTCATTTTCCTGATGTCTAAGTGTCTTTTAGACATTTTAGATTTTCCTATTGAAAAAATTTAAGTTCCATTGAAAAAAGACCTAAACAAAATCCAGCCAAACTGAAAGTACCTCTTAGAAGAGAAAGCTGAAGATAATCATGAAAGTATTGTCACAGCAGACCACATCCTCAACATAACATCAGTAGCACAGATGCTGAGATCAACAATTAATAAAAGGGGCCACCAGAAAATTAGAAGTTTCTACATGGCAAAGGACACACTCAAGAAGAATAAATTACAGCCCATTAAATGCAAAGGGATGCTCACAAATTCCACAGATAAAAGAGGACGATTTTCAATATATACATAGTAATGAAGAAACTTGTCACCAAAGCACCAGACAATTCAATTTCAAAATGTGATACAGAACTAAATAGAGAACTCTCAATGGAATTTTACTTATTTTTACATCATTTTTATTTTGAAATATAAATTAGAAACAAGGTTGGTTCACATGTAAATCACAGAGCCCTGTCCCTCTCCCTCCTTTCCTCCCACACACTCCCACTCCCGTTAACCTCCTCATGCCTCCTTCTCCAATCCCCATTTCTTTCCCCAGGGAGGTAGATGCACTCTATGGGGGATATCCATAGTCTGTCATTTCATCCATGGCATGGCCTACGCCCTCCCCAATTTTCGATGCTAAGGGAGGGCATCTCTTATTTTTGGATGGGCACTAAAATCCATTTGTATGCCAAGGATAAATACTTATCTACTACCCAAGTTCCCATTGATTACCTAGGCCTCCACACTGACACCTACATTCAGGTGGACTTGACCAGTCCCATGCTGGGTTCCAAGCTGCCAGTCTGTGGATCAAGATGTCCCACTTGTTCAGGTCAGCTGTTTCTGTGAGTTAAATAAGCACAGTCTTGACCCCTATGCTCATCAGTCCTCCCTCTTTGTCACTGGGCACCTTGAGTTCTGCTCAGTATTTTGCTATGGGTGTATGCCTCCTCTTCCATCAGTCGTTGGTAGAAAGTTCTATTCCTCAGACTTTCTGGCCCTGGGCCTGAAGCCTAGCACTCCCCTGATCTATGCCTAAAATGCACATATGATTGAATATATACAATGTTTGTCTTTTTGTGACTGTGATACCTCAGTCAGGATGGTTTAATCTAGTACCATTCATTTGTCTGAAAATTTCAAGTTTCCATTGTTTTGTTCTGCACCACATTTTCTTTCCATTCTTAAGTTGAAGGACATCTAGGTTGCTTCCAAATTCTGGATATTCCAAATAATCTTTCTATGAAAATACTGGAACAGAGTGGAATTGCTGGTTCTTTTGGTAGATTCCATTTCATGAGGAATCTCCATTCTGATATCCAAAGTAGCTGTAAAAGTTGGTACTCCCACTAACATTGGAGGAATGTTCCCCTTTCTCCACATCTCCAGCAAATCTGTCATTGGTGATTTTGTTTTTAGCCATCCTGAAAAGATTAAGATGGTATGACAGAGTTATTTGATTTACATGTCCCTGATGACTAGGGATATTGAGCACTTTCTTAAGTGACTTTCAGCCATTTTAGACACCTCTATTGAGAATTCTCTATTTAGTTCTGTAGCACAATTTTAAACTGATCCTTTGTTGATTTGGAGAGTTGCTTCCTGAATTCTTTTTAAATTTTAGAGAATGGCCTCTGAAAAATTTGGGGTCAGTGAATATGTTCTGTGGGCTGCCTTTTTGTCTTGTCATCAGTGTCCTTTGCCTTACAGAAGCTTCTTAATTTAAGGAGGTCCCAAGAATTAATTGGTGACCTCAGTGTGTGTCTTACAGTTGTTATGTTCAACAAGCAATCTTCTGTACATATTCATTCAATGTTACCTAACAATTTTTCTTCTAAGAAGTTCAGTATGGCTGGATTTATGTTGAGGTCTTTCATCCATTTGGACTTAACTAATGTTTGTGGTGATAAACCTGTGTCTATGTGCATTCTTCTACATGCCAGTATCCAGTAATGCCAGCACCATTTGTTGAAGATCCTTTCATTTTCCATTTTATATTCTTAGCTTCTTTGTCTAAAATCCATAGGCTATAGATAATCTCACCTTACCAACAGCCAGAAGTTAAAAAGGGTGGATATTCACATATTATTTCACCACCATCAACAAGTCCAAAACAATCAAGAATGAGCAATAAATGGTCACTATTATCCTTACATATTAATTAAATTAACACACCCATACAAAGAAACAGGGTAAGAGAATGGATTGCAAGACAGAACCCATTCTTGCATACAAGAAACACACCTCAGATGCAAAGACAGCCTTTACCTCAGAGTTAAGGGTTAGCAAAATATTTTCCAAACAAACGGACAGAGGAAACAAGCAGAGTTAGCAATCCTAATATTTAACAAATTAGACTTCAAAATAAAATCAATCAAAAGAGATTTACTTCTTACAGAGGAGAAAATGTACCAACAAGAACTTGGAGCAAGTACTTCACAGATTATTATTAGTTAGATTGGGTACTCTTGTGTGGTTTACCAGTTCCAGTTGCTTGGAAATGACCAAGACTTTTACAATAGGCTCATTTGGAGACTGACCTCCATTATATGCTGACATCAAAAGTTTACAATTAAACATACCTTTGAATATTAAACCTCCCAAGTACAATCCTGCTTCTCAGTTGCTTCCTGTTTCTTGGGTACATGATATGGGCAGAGACTTCTGCCACAGCTATCAGGCAACAATTATGATGTATCTCTCTGCCACAATCTAATATACCATTCATTTCTAAACCAACCACACCCACTCATCACCTCACAATATATCCTCCTAGACTTAGCCAGAAGCTACAAATTTCTATTTTTATTTCTGTTGTCTCAAAGGTATGTTCTATGTCTTCAGTACAGGACACATGGAAGTAAATGCATCACTGTAACATTCCAGTTTCTTGGTGGACACACACACACACACACACACACACACACACACACACACACACACTATCGTGTGTGGTGTAGTTTTTCAAATGGAGAATACCTTTAGTTTTTGTGCTTTTCTGTGAAGGTTTGTGGCCTCCTTGTATTTCACCCATATCTTTTGGTACATTAGTTGTTAGATATTTTAGCTTCAGATAAGGCTGTCATACTGATAAAATTTTCAAAAATGGAAGGAAATGCAGGCCTAAATTGGGAATTTTTTGTCCACACACAGAGGGAATATTATAATCAAATAATTAAAATTATAAAAAACCTCAAAGTTCATAAAAGAAGCATGGTCACAACTTCAAGAGAAGAGGCCAGAATAATCCAGACAATTTAAGTGCCCAAGTAGGAGAGGATTTACAGAAGCCAGAATCATCCAGGGACACTCTATGTGATTCTGAGTAGTTGGGATCTCTTTGTTCTCTGCTGAGGATGTATGAAGGGGACACAGTGTTATACATTGAGTCATATAGGCTCCTGGCTTGATAAAATTTGCTTTACTGCTAAATGTGTGCACCAACGGAACTGTGAGCCTGTATTTTCTGATTTCCTAAGTAAACAATTTCAGAGTTCTTCATAACAACACGGAAACTACACTATTCACTGTGGTATATAGACTTTAAACCACCATATACTTTAATGTCAGGATACTCAAATCCAATTCATGTTGAGCTCTAAGGTTTTACAGTATATATTACCTTAGGTAGAGTAAAATATTCAATGATAGCGAATATATTTCAGTTTCACGTGAATTATTGGACCTATGATATATGTTTCGAAAATTTCACAAAGTTTGTACAGTGACATATGCTTTGGCCAACAGACAGACAGTCATAAGCATGAGTGTAGAATACAAAACTGACACCAGTACTCACATTTAATCCATTGTAAAAGCACCAAGAAGTGATGTTTTTTCTCTATCCATAGTAGATTTGCTTGGGGTACACTTTATATATCACAAGATTTTCCCTTCCATAACAAATGAGCCTACAGAGGCATCTTGATTGCTTTTGAGATCTTTGGTGAAATCCCATGAAAAAAGACCACCCTATCTGTGGCAGGACAGGTTGTACATTCTCTCTTTATAAACCTCAGTCTATGAAGCCACTATATTTGTGACAATGTCCTTAATTCATGTTTGCAAGCTTGGAGGTGTCAACAGATTTTTATTCATGTCAACTATCTGAAGAAATTACTTATCTCTATATTTTGAGACAAGAGTCATGCATGTTCTCACTAAAATACATACATAAATACCTAGAGAATTGTAATTTATCTGTTCTGTTCTTTGTAATATAACCTGTGTTAACCCCCAATCCTTTTTAGTTTGTGTCTGTATGTAGCTTCTACAAGATATCACAGTTTTCTTTCTTTCAATTGGGAAAGCTTTAATAGTATATATGGTATTCTACATGTACAATATACAAGAGTGACATTGGAATACCTTCTGAATCGTTTGATATGTAGATGGATTTCTGCCCACATAGAGATTTCCTTGCATTTCTTTATCAAATGCTACCTTAAAATATAAGTTGTTCTTGTGCTACCTATTATTCTACATGTGATCAGAGAGTATCGTAAATGCAGAATGTAAAACAATGGATGCCAGCCTTTCTAAATTTTGACCCTTACAAATGTTGAGGGGGATTTTAGGCATATTGGAGGGAAATTACATCAAAATTTTCATGATTGAATTACTTCATGTTATATGTATGATTGCTAGATAAACCACAAAGCCAATGGAACTTGTTAAAGGAAGCTTCTTATTTCATGGGTTTAAACAACCTTCCATTACATCATGGAAATTTCTCTTGCTAATGTTCTCTCTATGAAAATACACTTCTTAAGAACCACCGGAGACTTGAAGAATGCTCACAGCAGACATGGATCCCACTCCGACGGGATTCAGCCCACCCAGAGACTGCCTGTTTCCAAGTCCTAGTCTCAAGCCATGGGACAGGCGAGGCAAGGCTCCAGCATACACAAACTTTGATAAGGTCCTGATACTAGGATGGACTCCAGCCACACAAGATGAAAGCAACCATGATATTGGACCTGCTCCCACCCAAAGGAAAGGGGTCACATACCCACCAGGGGAGGAAGAGACTCCTTTTGGAGCCACAGCAAGAAATTATGGGGAGGAGGAAAAACAAAAACACCACCAGAAACTAGAGAATATATACCCGCAAGACCTGAACAGTCCATTGTAGAAGAGGCCGATAAGGAATACCTTAAAAGCAACTTCACGAACATAATACAGGCCCTCAAAGAAGATATGAGAATATCCCTTAAATACAAGGAAGAAAAAACAAACCAAAAATAAAAGAACTGCAAGAAATGGAGGAAAAAATCAATCCAAAAATGCATAAAATGCAAAAAATGGAAGAAAAACAACAAATGCAAGAAAAAGAGGAAAAGACAAAACAAAAATTAGAAAAAAATTCAAAGAGTACAAGGGTTGACAGCTGAAATACAGAACAAAAACAAACACAGTCTGGAGGAATGCTGGAAATGGAAAACCTGGGGAAATGATCAGGTACTACAGGTGCAAGCATAACCAACAGAATAAAAGAGATGAAAGGAAATCCCCTTGCCATATAATAATAAAAACTGTGAACATAAAGAATAAAGAAAGAATATTAAGAGCATCAAAGGAAAAAGGCCAAATAACATATAAAGGCAAAACATATCAGAATCACACCTGATTTCTCCATGGAAACTCTGAAAGGCAGAAGGTCCTGGACAGATATTTTACCAACAACATGAGACCACACATGCCAGCCAAGACTGCTATACCCAGCTAAGCTTTCAATCACTATAGACGGAGAAAACAAGATATTCCATGACAAAACGACATCTAAATAATATATATCCACTAACCCAGCCCTAAAATAAGTTCTGGAAGGAAAACACCAACCCAAGGGAGTTAACTACAGCCAGAAAAACACAGGCAATAGACAATTCTACCTTAAAAACAGCCACAAGAAAAGAGGTGAAAATCCACATATAATTCCACAAGCATCTACTATTCCAAAAGAAACAAGAATGAGCATTTAATGATCATTGATATCCCTCAATATTAATGGTTTTAACTTGCCCATGAAGAAAAACAGAAACAAACCTGATTCAAAGACAGTACCCATCCTTTTGATGGATATAAGAAACACACCTCAGCCTCAAAGACAGACGTTACCTCACAGTTAAAGGTTGGGAAAAGGTTTTCCAATCAAATGGACCCAAGAAACAAATGGGGTTAGCCATCCTAATACCTGATAATTTACATTTCAAAATGAAGTCAATCAAAAGAGATGAAGAAGGGCACTTCATACTCTTCACAGGAGAAATACCTCAAGATGGAGTCTCAATTTTGAACATCAATGCACAAAACACAAAGGCACCCACATTCATAAAAGAAACATTACTAAAACTCTAATCACATATAAAGCTCCACATACTTATAGTGGGAGACTACAGGACCACACTCTCAACATTGACAGGACTACCACACAGAAACTTAACAAAGAAGCAAATGAGCTAATAGAAGTTATGACCCAATTGGGATTAACAGACATATATAGAACATTCCACCCAATAAGAAAATAATATACCTTCTACTCAGCGCCACATGGAACCTTTTCAAAAATCAACTACATACTTGGCAACATATCAATTCTCAACAGGTACCAAAAAATTGGAATAACTCCATGCAACTTATCAGACCACCATGCGTTAAAATTAGAATTCAACAACAACACAAATTGCAGAAACCCTACAACATCATGGAAGTTGAATAAAGCATAATTCCACCATTCCTGGGTCAATGAAGAAATAAAAAAGAAAGACTTCCTAGAATTCAATGAGAATGATGATGCAACGTACCCAAAAGTATGGGACACTTTGATAGCAGTGGTACGAGGGAAGTTCATAGCACTAAGTGCCCACATGAAGAAACTGGATGATAGTTACACTAGAGAATTAACAGCACAACTGAAAGCTCTAGAAACCAAAGAAGCAAATTCACCCAGGAGGAATAGACGCCAGGAAATAATCAAATTTAGGGCTGACATCAATACAACAGAGACTAGGAAAACAATACAAAAAATCAATATAACGAAGAGTCGGTTCTTTGGGAAAATCAGCAAGATAGACAAACCTTTATCCAAACTTACCAAACAATGGAGTGTGAACATGCAAATTAACAATATCAGATATGAAACATGGGACATAACAGTGGACACTGAAGAAATCCAGAGAATCATCTCGTCATATTTTGAAAACCTGTAGTCCACATAATTTGAAAATCAAAAGGAAATGGAAAATTTTCTGGATAGATATCACTTGCCAAAATTAAAACAGGAACAGATAAGGAACTTAAATAGACCTATAACCTCTAAGGAAATAGAAGCAGGCATAAAAATTCTCCCAATTAAAAAAAACCAGGGCCAGATAGCTTCATTGGAGAATTCTACCAGAAATTCAAAGAACAGCTTGTACCAATTCTTCTCAAAGTATTCTTTGCCAAACTCTTTCTATGAGGCTTGAATAACCTTGATACCCAAGCTAAAAGACACAAGTAAGAAAGAGAAATCCACACCAATATTCCTCAAGAACATTGATGCTAAACTACTCAATAAAATACTGGCATATCAGATCCTAGAACATACCAGAAAACTCATCCACCATGATCCAGTAGGCTTCAACCCAGTCATTCAGGGTTGGTTCAACATATGTAAATCCATCAATATAATCCAGCATATAGCAAGCTGAGAAACAAAAATCACATTATCTTCTCAATGGGTGATGAAAAATCTTTTACAAATTCCAACACCATTTCATGATAAATGTCTTGGAGAGATCTGGGATAATAGGAACATACCTTAACATAATAAAAGCTATATACAGCAAACCAACAGCCAGCATCGAACTGAAAGGATAGAAACTCAATGCAATTCCTCTAAGATCAGGAACAAAAGAAGGTGTCCACTCACTCCATAACTCTTCACTATTTTGTTTGAAGTGATCATGTTACCAGGAGCCTGCAGTGAGAGCTGGTAAACTTCTGCCCACACTCAGAGTAGAGGACAGAGGTGAGCAGCAGGTTCCCATCTTAGACACGATTTCCTCCCGCTCACCCTCTCTCAGATCCACTGGCTTGGGGACTGCACCCAGGTTGACTCCCCCGCTGGAGAGAAGACCAAGTGACCGGGAGACTGAGAGAGAGCTGGTCCACTTCTGCCCACACTCAGGGCAGGGCACAGAGACCAGAGGAGAGAGAGTATTGGATTTCCTTGCACCCACTGAAAGGGAACCCTGTTTGCCTACCCATCAGGAGAGGAAAAGACTCTTTCTATACTTACTGGAAGAAGTGATGGGGAAAAGGCTGTATAAGCACAATCAACCTTGTTTCTAATCTAAATTTAAAGTTAAAAATAAATTAAAAAGCACACAATCATCCACAGAAAAACAAATACAACATCACTAGAGTCTACAGATTCTACACCAGTAATACCTGAACACCCCAATGCAGATGAAGCAGAAGAGAATGACCTTAAATACACCTTCATGAAAAAGAAGGAAAACTGATCCACCATGATCAAGTAGTCTTCATCCCATGAATTAAGGGATGGTTCAACATTAGAAAATCTATCAATGTAATCCACCATATAAACAAACTGCAAAAGAAAAACCACATGATCATATTACTAGATTCTGAAAGACTTAGACAAAATCCAGCATCCCTTCATTATAAAGGTCCAAGAGAGATAAGGCATAACAGAAATGTACCTGAACATAATTAAAACAAATATACAGTAAACTAACAGCAAACATCAAACTAAATGGAGAGAAACTCAACACAATTACTCTAAAATCAGGAAAAAGACAAGGCTGTCCACTCTCTACATATCACTTCAATACTGTAATTGAAGTTCTAGCTAGAGCAATAAGACAAAAAACGGAGATCAAGGGGATACAAATAGGAAAAGAATAAGTCAAGTTTTCACTATTGCAGATGATATGATAGTTTACATAAGTGACCCGAGAAACTCCTAGAGATAATAAACACCTTCAGCAAAGTGGCAGGACACAAGGTTAACTCAAAAAAATAAGTGGCCCTATTATATACAGATGCTTAAGTGGCTGAGAAAGAAATCAGAGAATCATCACACTTTACAACACCCATAAACAGCATTAAATATCCAGCGATAACATTAACGAAAGAAGTGAAAGACTTGTATATCAAGAACTTTGAGTCACTAAAAAATGAAATCAAAGAGGATACCAGAAAATGGAAAGCTCTCCCATGCTTTTGGATTGGTAGGATCAACATTATAAAAATGGCAATCTTGTCAAAAGCAGTCTAGAGATTCAATGGAATCCCTATCAAAATTCTGGCATAATTCTTCAGAGACCTTGAAAGAACAATAATCAACTTTATATGAATACCAAAAGACCCAGGATAGCCAAAACAACAATTCTCAACAAATTGACATCTAGAAGCATCACCATACCTGACTTCAAGCTCTATTATAGCGCTATAGCCCTGAAATAGCTTGGTATTGGCACATAAAATAGACAGGTAGACCAATGGAATCGAATTGAACACTCTGTGATTAATCAACAAACCTATGAAGAGCTGATTTTCGACAAAGAAGTTAGAATTATACAATGTAAAAAGATGGCATTTTCAACAAATGGTGCTGGTATAACTGGATTTTGGCATGTAGAAGACTGCAGATAGATTCATGACTATCGCCATGCACAAAACCTAAGTCCAAATGGGTTGAAGACCTCAACATAAATCCAGCCACATTGAACCTGTTAGAAGAGAAAGTGGGAGGTACCCTTGAACGAATTGATACAGGAGATATATTCCTGAACATTACACCAGAAGCACAAACACTGTTATTGACAATTAATAAATGGGACCTCCTGAACCTGAGTAGCTTCTGTAAGGCAACAGACACAGTCAGCAACACAAAATTGCAACCCACAGATTGGGAAAATATATTCACTAACCCCACATCTGACAGAGGGATGATCTCCAGAATTTACCAAGAACTCAAGAAGCTATTCTCCAAAACACCAAAGGAACGAATTAAAAAGTGGGGGACTGAACTAAACAGAGATTTCTCTATAGAGGCAACTAAAATGGCTGAGAGACACTTGAGGAAGTGTTAAATCTCCTTAGCCATTCGGGAAATGCAGATCAAAACAACCCTGAGATATTATCTTACTCCTGTCAGAATGTCTTAAATAAACACCAATGACAGCTTATGCTGGAGAGGATGTGGAGAAAGTGGAACACTTGTCCGTTGTTGATGGAAGTGCAAATTTGTACAGTCACTTTGGAAATTAGTATGGAGATTCCTCAGGAAAATACGACTCAGTCTACCACCTGACCCAGCAATTCCATGATTAGGCATATACCCTAAAGTGCACATTCATAAAACAAGGATGTCTGTTCCACTATCATCATAGCAGAATTATTTGTAATATCTAGATCCTGGAAACAACGTAGATGCCCCACAACTGAACAGTGGATAGACAAAAGGTGGTACATTTACACAATGGGTACTACACAGTGGAAAAACACAACAGAATCTTGAAATTTGCAGGCAAATGGATGGCACTAGAAGAAATCATCCTGAGTGAGGTAATCCTGTCACCAAAAGAGAAACATGGTATGTTCTCACTCATATATGGATTTTAGACATGGTTCAGGGGAGTGTCAGCCTACATTCTCAGTGCCAGTAAGTCTGGAAAAGAGGGAGGTTCCCAAGAGATATACATTATACCCCAGAGAAGTGGAAGGAGGCAAGATCATGTTGAGCAGTTTGGGAACATGGGGGGAGAAGTGAGGGAACCAGGAAAAAGAGATGAGTAAGAGGAAGGTAGTTGGGAGCAGGAAGGATGATTCTGGTAAGAATAGAGGAGACCAGGATGAGAGATACCATAAAAGTTGGAGTCATTATAGCTTTGAGGAGAGAGAGGACACTAGTTAAACTTCCAGATATGTACAAGGATAACACCAACTGGAAAACTAAGTAATAGTAAAGAGACTACATTAATAGGCCCTTACTGATGATAAGGTTTATGACTACTTTATAAGACATCCTAGAACCTTCATGCTGTGACTGATGGAAGCAGAGACAGATATCCACAACAAACACTGGAACGCAGTGATTGAAATGAAAGAGTGATGAGCATGGTGGTCAAGACCATGCTAGTGAAATTCCCAAAGACAGCTGACTGGATATGGGGGAGCTCTGGAACCCCAGACTGATGACTAAGTGGCCAACAGGGGACTGATCCAGACTCCATGAATGTAATGTCAGTGAGGAGGCCTCAGAAATCTCTGGGGCCTTGAGGAGTAGACTAGTGTTCACCATGGCATACAAATGGATTTTGGGAGCCCATTCCACATGGAGGGATGATCTCTCAGACTGGATACATGGGGAAGGGTCTAGGTCCTGCCCAGGATGAAATGACATACTCTGGAAAACCCCGCACCCAGGGCTTTGAGAATGTAGAAAGCATAGGCTCTTAGTTCCTTTGTTGGCCAGATTTAGCAATAAAATGAATAATTGCAAGCCTGGAGTCTATATGAGTTAATGTCTGAGGGAGGATCTTCTCTGTGTCTCCTTCATACCTCGTCAGCAGAGAATCAAGAAATCACAACTATAGAGAATCACATAGAGGGTCCCTGGATGATTCTGGCTTCTGTAAATACCTTTCATTTTGGGGTATTAAATGTTCTTGGTTATTCTGGCTTCTTCTCTTGAAGTTCAGACCACACACCTCTTTTTTGAAAAGTGAGTTTTGTTTAATATTATTTTATTATGTGATTATAATAATCCTCCCTCTTTTTGTGGACAAAAAAACCTCCAACTTTGTCAAGAATTTTTCCATTATTACCAAATTTTACCAATATGTCAACTTAATCAAAAGCTAAAATTTCCAACAACTACTGTAACAAAATGGGTGAAACAACAGGAGGCCTCAAAACTTCCAACCAAAATACAATATCCATGGGGTTGACTCCACTTTGAAAAGTGTATCATATGGAATACATATAAGTTTCCATCAATCAACTGAAATGGTATAGTGATAGATTTACTTACATGTGCGATGGACTGAAGACATAGGTAAAAAAAGACAGCAAAAGTAAAAATAGAGAGAATTGTTTTCCTACTTACTAAGTAAAAAAGGATATATTGTGAGGTCATGAGTGGGTGTGGTTGATTTAGAAATGGATGGTGTATTAGATTGTGACAGACAGATACATCATAAGTGTTGCCTGACAACTGTGGCAGAAATTTTTCTGCCCATATGATGGGCCCAAGAATAAGTAAATAGATTCTGAATTTTACATGGGAGATTTAATATCAAAAGGTTTGTGCAATTTTAGAACTTTTGCTGTCAGCATACAATGGAGTTCTGACTCCAAATGAACCTATTGTAAAAGCATTGTTAAAAATCATGGGGTCACCAAATCTCACTAAATATAATCTGTGAAGGACCTGCCCCGCATCTTTGTTGGTACATTTTCTCTTCCTGAAAATTCTCTATTTAGTTATGTACTCCACTTTTAAGTTGAATGTTCTGGTGCTTTGTTGACGAGCTTCTTCATTGCTATGTATATATTGAAAATCAGTCGTCTATCAGATGTGGGAGTCATGAAGATTCTTTTGAATTCAGTCGCATGTCATTTTGTCTTCTTGAGTGTGTCATTTGCCTTACAGAAACTTCTCATTTTCAGGTGGTCCTTTTAATTAATTGCTGATCTCAGAATCTGGGGTACTGGTGTTATGTTGAGGAAGTGGTCTGTTCTACCAATTCATACAAGTGTACCTAAAAATTAGTCTTCTAACAGGTTCAGAGTGGGTGGGTTTATGTTGAGTCTTTGTTTCAATAGGACTTAAGTTTTTTCAGTACAGGAATCTAAAATGGCTCAACATCCTTAGCCATTAGGGAAATGAAAATTAAAAAAAACCTGCGATAGAATCTCACACCTGTCTGAATGACAAATAAAATCAATGACAATATATGCTAGAGATGATGTGAAGAAAAGGGAGCACTGCTCCATTGCTGGTGGGAGTGCACACATGTTCAACCACTTTGGCAGTTAGTAAGGAAGTTTATCTGTCTACCTCATGATCCAGCAATTTAACTCTTAGGAGTACACCCAAAGGATTTAAATTCATACTACAAGGACATCTGTTCAACTATGTCATAGAACACAAATTCTCAGTGGAACCTAAGAAAGCCAGAAGATAGTGAATATATGTTCTTCATATGCAATGACACTATAAAATATAGATCAGAATACTGTACACAAGAAAGCTTTCAGTTATTATAGACAGAGAAAACAAGATATTCCATTACAAATCCCTATTTACTTGATACATATCCACATATCCAGCCCTATAGAAAGTATTATAAGGAAAATGCCAGCCCAACAAAGAAAAAACACTCACAAATGCATAGGCAATAGATAATCCCACTTTACAAAACACCAAAAATGAAAAAGTGGGAAATCTACCCACAATAACACCACCAATGACAAACAAAAAGAAATCAATAATCAACTTAAAATCATTAATATCCCTCATGCCAATGGTCTTAACTTGCCTATAAAAGACACCAGATATCAGAATGCACACAAAGACAAGATCCATAATTCTGCTGCATTCGAAAAATGCATCTCAATGACAAATACAGAAATTGCCTCAAAAAACGTGTTGGGAAGTGATTTTCCTGTCAATTGGACCCAACAAAGAAGATGGTTTAGCTATCCTAGAATTAAAAACATTAAACTTCAAATTGAAATCAATCAAAAAAGATGACAAAGGTCGTTTCATATTAGAAAAACATACAACATGATCATTAGGCTTCATCACAGCGATGCAGGGATGGTTTATCATATGAAAATTCATTAATGTAATCTACCGTATCAACAAACTGAAAAAACACACATGATCATCACACTAGATGCTGAAAAAGCCTTTGAAAAAACGCAACACCCCTTCATGATTAAAATCTTCGAGAGATCAGGAAAAACAGGAACCTGTTTAACAACATAAAAGCAAACCAACAGCCAACATTAAACTAAATGGAGAGAAACTCACCATGATCCCTCTATGATCAGGAAGAATTCAAGGCTGTCAACTCCATTTCTCTTCAACACTGTACTTGAACTTCTAGTGAGAGAAATAAGATAACCTAAGGTGATCAAGTGGATGCAAATTGAAAAGGAAAAAATCAAACATTCACTGTAGATGATATGAAAGTTTGCAAAACTGACAAAAAGTACTTTACCACAGAACACGTACAGCTGGTAAAGACTTTCAGTAAAGTACAGGATAAAAAATTAACACAAAGAGTAGCCAGGGAGACCAGGGGACCAGCTGTTCCAGCGGGTCCAGGTAAAACAGAACCAACATCTGGGCCTGTGTTCCAGTGCCTGGGGATCGCCTGGGAACTGCACAGAGCTTCCAATCCCGGTGGGAGACAAACACCACAGACTCCACGTCTTCTCTCATACTAAAGAGATCAGGAAGCCAGCAGATCCAGCAAAGGGTCCAGGGGACCAGGTGGGAGGCTAAGCACCCCAGATTCCTGGTCTTCTTCTACACCCATGGGATGAGAACGAGGACAAGGAATAGAAGAACTACCAGATTATTGGACTTGCTAGCACCCACCAAAAGGGAACTCTGGCCCCCTAACCACCATACCAGTAAGGGGCTCTTTCTGAACCCACTAGAAGAAGAGATGGGAAAGACAATACAAAAACACACTCAGCAACAGAAAAACAAATATGACACCACCAGATTCTAGATACTCAACACCAGCAAGACTCCAACATTCCAATGGAAATAAAGCAGAAGAGAATGACCTTAAAACCACTTTCATGAAAATGATAGAGGCCCTAAAAGAGGATATAGTAAAAGCCCTCAAAGAAATGGAAGAAAAAACAAACAAAAAAATTGAAGAAATGGAAGAAAAAAACAAACCAAAACAGGCAAGGAAATGGAAGAAGAAACAAACCAAAAAAGGCAGGAAATGGAAGAAAAAACAAACCAAAAAATACAAGAACTGAAAGAAAAAGCAAACCAAAAATGGAACAAATGTAAGAAAAGGCAAAACAAAATGCAAGAAATGGAAGAAAAAGCAAAGTAAAAAATGCAAGAAATGGAAGAAAGAACAAACCAAAAAATTCATGAGGCAACAAATGGAGGAAAAGATAAACATAAAATTGCAAGAAACAATACAAACAGTGAAATAGAGACAATAAAAAAATGCAATCTGGAGAAAGGCAGGAAATAGGAAAGTTGGGCAAATGGTCAGGTACTTCCGATACAAGCATTACCAACAGAATGCAAGAGATGGAAGAGAGAATCTCAGGTGTTGAAGATACACTAGGTGAAATGGATTCATCAACAAAAGAAAATTATAAGTCCAACAAATCCTTAACACAAAACATCCAGGAAATATGGGACACCATGAAAAGATCAAACCTAAGAATAATAGGTATAGTAGAAGGAGAAGAAAACCACCTCAATGTACTTCCCCGCCAGTGGATAACTAAGTACTGTGAACAATCTCTCTGTGACCTATGTTGTCAGTGATGTGACTTTGTGGGTCTGGTAATCATATTCTACACCTGTATGGATTCTCAAGACATCTATTGTCAAGTGCTTGGAGTGATGACTTGTCTGGATGCTTTTTATTCTGAAGAAAGACCTGCCAGAATGTGGACTATGGTAATCGCTTCCTAGCTTCTAAACCCACAGACTTTTGAATTCTGAATTAAGATAAATCGAGAGTCTGCATTTGTAAATAAGTCTGAGGAGCTTCTTTGTTTGTTTGTTTATCTCTTTCTTCCTTCCTTTCATTCATTCTTTCTTTCTTTATGTGAGATAAGTGCTGAGGGGCAATGGGAAAACAGGTGGCTGAGAAATGCAACTAATTTCAGAGGTGTGAGAGCTGTGATCCTCTGTATGGGCATCATAAGTCTGGGTCAGAAGCCACAGATGTTTCACTGAGTCACAAGAAAGAAGTGTTCTGGAACATTTTTAGGTCTCATAATAATCTGTATATCCTCTATATTTTGTCACAACGCAACTTAACTCTTTTTCATCATCCTACAGAGGCTGCTAGAGAGTTAAAACCAACCCCAACCATCCTCAACCAAAAGTAATTGAGACAGCAGATGGAGAGTCAGAACACGCAGATAGAGCAAGTGACCACAGAAACAAAGGAGTTGCAATATTGACTTATCTCCATCCCTGAATAATCTCCTGAAAATAAGTATTATGTTTTTCCAATGGTTACCATCTTGACTCAATAATTTCTTCCTTTGTTTATATCATCTAAGACCTGAGCTTCTGTGTTTCTAAAGTTTTAGTGTATCCATATACACAATTCAAAATCTCTAAATGCTTCCCAGAAGCAGATTATTTTGGGGTGCCAGGCCCCATGTGGTCTCTGTGAGTCGTGGGTCAGCCAACAGGTGCATTCTGTTTCTGCATCATGGCTTACTTCCCTGGCGTTGCCCCACTTACACCAACACCTAGCACTAAGAGAAATAAGTTCTTATATACCTGGGTTATTTCCAACTGTGCTGTAACCTTGTATATTATTCTGCTCCCTCTCAAAAAGGAAGAAGAAGCTTTTTACCATGAACAGTTGAACGTCTTCTCTTTCATTTAATATGCAGGTTTCACCTGGTATATTAAACATTCTCATGGAATGGAGGTTCCACCAAGATTTGGAGAGACTTGGAAGTTTAAGTTTGGGAAAGAAAGGAGATTGGGAAAAGAAAGAAGACTCAAAAACTGTAGACTTGAGAAAGACAGGAACTGAAGACATGTACCTAAACTTCTAACAGTTAGTAAAATTGAATAATCTCCATGCTTTTGCATAACACCAAGGTCAGGAAAGTGAGACATTGTCCTTAGAGTTTAGGAGGATGGATTGGATTAAATCTCTAGGCTTTTTATCTTACACCAAGGTCATAGAAAATAGGGTACTCTGAGAGATCATCGTCAGAGGCTGGCCAGCAGTTAAGTATTTCTGAGGGTGTATTTGGAAAACGGGCACCTCACCTTTTTTGGTTTTATGAGACAGGGTTTCTCTGTATTGTTTTGGAGACTAGCGGTCCAGCCCGGCCTCGAACTCACATAGATCAGTCTGCCTCTGCCTCCCGAGTGCTGGGATTAAAGGCATGCACTACCACTGCCCGGCGGCACCTCACCTTCTAAGGCTGTATTGACAGAACATTTAGTAGAATTGTTAAATAGACAAGGTATCAGCATAAAGCAGAAGACAGATGAGATTCTATTTTAACTTTGGAAAAACATGTCCATGGTTTTTACACTCAGGAATGCTTAACATTCATGATTGGCAACAAGTTAAAAAAGATCTGCAAGCCTTTCTCTTTTGGAGACTAGTGAAAGATGTCCTATGGAATGATAGTGCTTAGATGAAGGATCAAATCACTGACATTGAAAAAAATATTTAAATATGTCTAGGAGGAACTATATTACTGCCCATATTTAGCCTTAATATGTACTAATAGTGATTGACTAGCATTGTGCTGTGCCACATTACAAGGAGTGGCTATGGCTGTAGCTCCTGAGTGTAGCTCAGAACTTCTCAAATGGAGAGATGAGGGGAAAACAGACATTTTTACCGCTGAAGCAGTTATTTTTCACTCACCCAGTTGCTTTAAGATATTCTGTTATCCATAAGTCGGAAGATTGGAAAGGACAGGGTCATTTTTATCTGGGCCCATTTTTCTATGCTTCCACACATGCAACCTATTCCAATCACATGGAGGACAGAGCAACCTGTCTGGTTAGACCAATGGCTCCTATCTAAAATAAAATTGAAGGCTACACATCATCTGATGCAAGATAAATTGGTGACTGGACATTTTTAACCTTCCACCTCCACTTGGAACACACATATTTTAGTTATAAAGAAAAAATTCCTAAGATGTTGCCTTTAACATGATAGGAGAGATGTCCATACTACTGTGATAGCCATTGGTACTAGAAAACCAGAATTGCTAACTCCAGTAGGAATCCTGAAATATTGGTTGCAATCTTTGTCAGAGGACATGATGTTAATGTTACCCATTGAAACTGCTCTAAAATTGACTATCTACAACAGAATTGCAGGTTGGAAATGGAAAGATGGTGATAGCCATGAAGAATGTTTTTACATTGTGTTGTTTTTTTCCTTTTTTTATTAATATTTTTTTTATTTTCCATTTTAAATTTAGATAAGAAACAAGGTTGCTTCACAAGTCAGTACGAGGTCCCTCTCCCTTTCCCTCCCCTCCTCCCGTGCCCTCCCCCCATCCCCCCTCGTTATCCCCTCATTCCCCCAGGGAGGGTGAGGCCCTCCATGGGGGTGTCCATAGTCTGTCATTTCATATAGGGCAGGGCCTAGAACCTTCCCCAAGAGTTTAGGGTGAGAGTGCACCTCACATTGTTCTATGGGAGTCCAGAGACCGTGTGTATACTTGGGAAGGGTACTGATCTGCTGTCCAAGGCTCAATAGATTACCTAGGCCTCCTCACTGACACCCAGATTCAGGGGGTCTTGATCAGTCCCATGCTGGATTCCCAGGCTGATGCCTGGGATTCAAGAGTTAACCTTTGTCTGGTCAGCTGTTTCTGGGGGTTCAACCAGCCCAGTCTTAATCCCTTTGATCATCAGTCCTCCCTCTCTGATACTGGCTTTCTTGAGTTCAGCTCAGTACTTAACCAGCCAGTAAATGAAGTTTCTGTTTCCCAGACTCTCTGGCAATAGGATTGTAGGCTGGCACTCCCCAGATCTATGTCTAAAATCCATATATGAGAGAGTACATGCCATGTTTCTCTTTTGTGACTGGGTTACCTCACTCAGGATGGTTTCTTCTAGTGTCATCCATTTGCCTGCGAATCTCATGATTCCATTATTTTTTTCTGCTGAATAGTACTCCATTGTGTAGATGTACCACATTTTCTCTATCCATTCTTCGGGTGAGGGACATCTAGGTTGCTTCCAAGTTCTGGCTATTACAAATAAAGCTGCTATGAACATAGTGGAACAGACATCTTTGTTATATGAATGGGCATCTTTTGGATATATGCCTAAGAGTGCAGTTGCTGGGTCTTGTGGTAGGTTTATTCCCATTTTTCTGAGGAATCTCCATACTGCTTTCCAAAGTGGCTGAACCAGTTGGCACTCCCACCAGCAATGGAGGAGTGTCCCCTTTCACCACATCCTCTCCAGCATAAATTGTCATTGGTGTTTTTGATTTTAGCCATTCTGACAGGAGTGAGATGGTATCTCAGAGTTGCTTTGATTTGCATTTCCCGGATGGCTAAGGATGTTGAGCACTTTCTCAAGTGCCTCTCAGCCATTTTAGACTCCTCTATTGAAAACTCTCTATTTAGTTCTGCAGCCCACTTCTTAATTGGGTCCTTTGCTGTTTTGGAGACTTGCTTCTTGAGTTCTTTGTAAATTTTGGAGATCAACCCTCTGTCAGATGTGGGATTAGTGAATATTTTTTCCCATTCTGTGGGCTGCCTTTTTGTCTTGCTGACTGTGTCCTTTGCCTTACAGAAGCTTCTCAGTTTCAGTAGGTCCCATTTATTAATTGTTGATCTCACTGTCTGTGCTACTGGTGTTATGTTCAGGAAGCTGTCTCCTGTACCAATTCTGTTCAAGGGTACCACCCACTTTCTCTTCTAAGAGGTTCAGTGTGGCTGGATTTATGTTGAGGTCTTTGATCCATTTGGACTTAAGTTTTGTGCATGGCGATAAACATGGATCGATCCGCATTTTTCTACATGCCAGTCTCCAATTATGCCAGCACCATTTGTTGAAGATGCTTTCTTTATTCCATTGTATATTTTTAGCTTCTTTGTCAAAGATCAGATGTTCGTACGTGTGTGGGTTAATACCCGGATTTTCAATTCGATTCCATTGGTCTGCCTGTCTATTTTTGTGCCAATACCAAGCTGTTTTCAGGACTATAGCTCTATAATAGAGCTTGAGGTCAGGGATAGTGATGCCTCCGGACGTTGCCTTGTTGAACAGGGTTGTTTTGGCTATCCTGGGTCTTTTGTTTTTCCATACAAAATTGATTATTGTTCTTTCAAGGTCTGTGAAGAATTGTGCTGGGATTTTAATGGGGATAGCATTGAATCTGTAGATTGCTTTTGGCAGGATTGCCATTTTTACTACATTGATCCTACCTATCCAAGAGCATGGGAGATCTTTCCATTTTCTGAGGGCTTCTTTAATTTCTTTCTTTAAAGATTCAAAGTTCTTACGATACAGGTCTTTCACTTGTTTGGTTAGCGTTACCCCAAGGTATTTTATGTTGTTTGTGGCAATTGTAAAGGGTGATGTTTCTCTGATTTCTCTTTCAGCCCTTTTATCATCTGTATATAGTAGGGCTACTGACTTTCTTGAGTTGATCTTGTAACCTGCCACTTTGCTGAAGGTGTTAATCAGCTGTAAGAGTTCCCTGGTAGAGTTCTTTGGGTCATTGATGTAAACTATCATATCGTCTGCAAACAGTGAAAGTTTGACTTCTTCCTTCCCAATTTGTATCCCCTTGATCCCCCTTTGTTGTCGTATGGCTATAGCTAGAACTTCAAGTACCATGTTGAAAAGGTATGGAGAGAGTGGACAGCCTTGTTTTGTTCCTGATTTTAGAGGAATTGCGTTGAGTTTCTGTCCATTTAGTTTGATGTTGGCTGTTGGTTTACTGTATATGGCTTTTATTATGTTTAAGTATGTCCCTGTTATCCCAGATCTCTCCAAGACCTTTATCATGAAGGGGTGTTGGATTTTGTCAAAGGCTTTTTCAGCATCTAGTGAGATGATCATGTGATTTTTGTTTTTCAGCTTGTTTATATGGTGGATTACGTTGATGGATTTTCGTATGTTGAACCATCCCTGCATCCCTGGGATGAAACCTACTTGATCGTGGTGAATGATTGTTTTGATGTGTTCTTGGATCCGATTTGCCAGTATTTTATTGAGTATTTTTGCATCAATGTTCATGAGGGATATTGGTCTGAAGTTCTCTTTCTTGGTTGTATCTTTGTGTGGCTTGGGGATCAAGGTTATTGAAGCCTCATAGAAAGAGTTTGGCAAAGACCCTTCTGCTTCTATTGTGTGGAACACTTTGAGAAGAATTGGTATAAGCTGTTCTTTGAATTTGTGGTAGAATTCTGCACTGAGGCCATCTGGACCTGGACTTTTTTTGGTTGGGAGACTTTTGATGACAGCTTCTATTTCCATAGGGGTTATAGGTCTATTTAAATTGCTTATCTGTTCTTGATTTAGTTTTGGCAAATGATAGCTGTCCAGGAAGTCATCCATTTCCTTTAAATTTTCGAATTTTGTGGAGTACAGGTTTTCAAAGTATGACCTAATGATTCTCTGGATTTCCTCAGAGTCTGTTGTTATGTCCCCCTTTTCATTTCTGATTTTGTTAATTTGCGTGTTCACTCTCTGCTGTTTGGTAAGTTTGGACAAAGGTTTGTCTATCTTGTTGATTTTCTCAAAGAACCAACTCTTCGTTGCATTGATTCTTTGTATTGTTTTCCTGGTTTCTACTTTGTTGATTTCAGCCCTCAATTTGATTATTTCCTGGCGTCTACTCCTCCTGGGGGAGTTTGCTTCTTTGTGTTCTAGAGCTTTTAGCTGTGATGTTAATTCTCTGGTATAACTGTTTTCCTGTTTCTTCATGTGAGCACTTAGTGCTATGAACTTCCCCGTAGCACTGCTTTCAAAGTGTCCCATAGGTTTGGGTATGTTGTGTCTTCATTCTCATTGAATTCGAGGAAGTCTTTAATTTCTTTTTTATTTCCTCTTTGACCCAGGGATGGTGCAGTTGAGCATTATTCAATTTCCATGAGTTTGTAGGTTTTCTGCAATTTGTGTTGTTGTTGAATTCTAATTTTAAGGCATGGTGGTCTGATAAGATGCATGGAGTTATTCCAATTTTTTTGTAGCTGCTGAGGTTTGATATGTTGCCAAGTATGTGGTCGATTTTTGAGAAGGTTCCATGTGGTGGTGAGAAGAAGGTATATTCTTTTTTATGTGGATGAAATGTTCTATAGATATCTGTTAATCCCAGTTGGGTCATTACTTCTATTAGACCCTTTGCTTCTTTGTTGAGTTTCTGTCTGGTATTCTTGTCTAGTGGTGAGAGTGGTGTGTTGAAATCTCCCACTATAACTGTGTGGGGCTTTAGATGAGATTTAAGTTCTAATAATGTTTCTTTAACGAATGTGGATGCCTTTGTATTGGGGGCATAGATGTTCAGGATAGACACTTCATCTTGGTGGGTTTCACCTGTGATGAGTATGTAATGACCTCCTTCATCTCTTTTGATTGATTTTATTTTAAAGTCTAGTTTGTTAGATATTAGGATTGCTACCCCTGCTTGTTTCTTGGGTCCATTTGATTGAAAAATTTTTTCCCAACCTTTAACTCTCAAGTAATGTCTGTCTTTGAGGGTGAGGTGTGTTTCTTGTATGCAGCAGAAGGAAGGGTTCTGTCTTCGAATCCATTCTGCTAGTCTGTGTCTTTTTATGGGTGAGTTAAGGCCGTTAATATTGAGGGATATTAATGACCATTGATTGCTCATCCTTCTTCGATTTGCGATGGTTGTTGTTGGTGGAATTATGGGTGGAATTTCACCCCTTTGTTCTTTTGGCTGTTGGTAGAGAGGGATTCTCTAATGCTTATGTTTTTCTGGTTGTAGTTAGCTTCCTTGGGTTGGAGTTTTCCTTCCAAAATTTTCTGTAGGGCTGGGTTAGTGGACACATATTGGTTGAATCTAGTTTTGTCATGGAATATCTTGTTTTCTCCGTCTATAGTGATTGAGAGCTTTGCCGGGTATAGTAGTCTGGGCTGGCATCCATGGTCTCTTAGTGTAGGTAGAATATCTATCCAGGACCTTCTGGCTTTCAGAGTTTCCATGGAGAAATCAGGTGTAATTCTGATAGGTCTGCCTTTATATGTTACTTGACCTTTTTCCTTAGCTGCTCTTAATATTCTTTCTTTATTCTGTATGTTTGGGGTCTTGATTATTATGTGGCGAGGGGATTTTTTTGTGGTCCACTCTATTTGGTGTTCTGTAGGCTTCTTGTACCTTCATTGGCATGTCTTTCTTAAGGTTGGGAAAGTTTTCTTCTATGATTTTGTTGAATATGCCTTCTGCCCCTTTGAGGTGGATTTCTTCTCCTTCTTCTATACCTATTATTCTTAGGTTTGGTCTTTTCATGGTGTCCCATAATTCCTGGATGTTTTGTGTTAAGGATTTGTTGGATTTAAGGTTTTCTTTGGTTGATAAATCCATTTCTCCTAATGTGTCTTCAACACTTGAGATTCTCTCTTCCATCTCTTCTATTCTGTTGGTAATGCTTGTATTGGTAGTGCCTGACTGTTTGTCCAGCTTTTCTATTTTCTGCCTTTCTTCAGATTGTGTTTTTTTAGTGTCTCTATTTCAGTTTTCAACCCTTGCAGCGTTTGCATTGCTTCTTGCAATTTTCTGTTTATCTGTTCGTCCGTTTGTTGCCTTTTATGAATTTTTTGGTTTGTTCTTTCTTCCATTTCTTGCATTTTTTGGTTTGCTTTTTGTTCCATTTCTTGGATTTTGTGCTTTGTTTCTTCTTCCATTTCCTGCCTTTTTTGGTTTGTTTCTTCCTCCATTTTTTTCATTTTTTGCTTTGTTTTTTCTACCATTTCTTGCATTTTTTGCTTTGTTTCTTCTTCCATTTCCTGCCTTATTTGGTATGTTTCTTCTTCTAATTCTTGCAGTTTTTGCTTTGCTTTTTCTTCCATTTCTTGCATTTTTTGCTTCATTTCTTCTTCCATTTCGTGCCTTTTTTGGTTTGTTTTTTCTTCCAATTCTTGCATTTTTTGGTTTGTTTTTTCTTCCATTTCTTGCATTTCTTGGTTTGTTTTTTCTTCCATTTCTTTGAGGGATTTTCCAATATCCTCTTTTAGGGCCTCTATCATTTTCATGAAAGTGCTTTTAAGGTCGTTCTCTTCTGCTTCCTTCGCATTGGAATATTGGGGTCTTGCTGGTGTAGAGTCTCTAGAATCTGGCGGTGTCATATTTGTTTTTCTGTTGCTGAGTGTGTTTTTGTATTGTCTCTTTCCCATCTCTTCTTCTAGTGGGTGCAGAAAGAGCCCCTTCCTGGTCTGGGGACCAGAGTTCCCTTTTGGTGGGTGCTAGTAAGTCCAGTAATCTGGTGGTTCTTCTATACCTTGTCCAAATGCTGGTCCGTGGGTAGAGAAGAAGAACAGGAATCTGGGGCGCTTAGCCTCCTACCTGGTCCCCTGGACCCTATGCTGGGTCCTGTTGTACCTGATCCGGAACAGCTACTCCCCTGGTCTCCCTGGCTCCTGTAGTTTCCTGGTCTCTTTGGTGGGAGAGAAGATCTGGAGTCTGGGGTGCTTGGCTCCCGCCGGGATTGGGAGCTCTGTGCAGTTCCCAGGCGATCTGCAGGCTCTGGAACACAGGCCGGGAAGCTGGCCTGTTTACCTGATGCTCCCGCCGGGATTGGGAGCTCTGTGCAGTTCCCAGGCGATCTGCAGGCTCTGGAACACAGGCCGGGAAGCTGGCCTGTTTAACTGATGATGCCAGAGGGACCTACATTGTGTTTTAATTAAAGGATTGTCCTGAGATATTCTATTACAAGAGATTTCAATTAAGGAAGTTTCATTTTAAAAATTAATCATGACATAGGAAAAAATGATAGCTAAATGATGAGTGTATGTTCTGTATGTGGGGTGTGGCCACACCGGTATATGTGAAATGTGATTGTGAATGTGTGCATGTGAACTACTGGAATTACCTTGGATATGAATGAAAGGATACTTAAATTGCTTTGCATACTTAAGAAGTTATCTAAAATGCATGGATATAGCAAAAAAGAATTTTCAGTCAGTCAATGTCTTAATAGGGATGGTTTGTGATTAAATCCTCGAGACAGTCAGTGGAATAGTATTAGAAGCATACAACATGGCCTAAGAACCAAAGAAATCTGTATGGATGATTGCACACAGTTTACCATAGAAAAGTATAAGGGAACTCTTATAAATTTTTATAGTTGGAGAAACAATTCTAGAGAAAAAAATGTTTTGAAAAGAAGCCTGTACTCTGTTAGACCCCACCTATAAAGAAGTCAAGGTAGATAAAAATTTGGTCATGTCAGCTAAGATACAAATGAGGCCTTATCAGCTAGTGAGGGCTTTACAATTTGGATTACAGATTGTATTAGAAAAAGAGTACTCACAAACTTAAACTAATTTTCAAAAGTTGTTTGGGGCACTGTATAGTTTGCAATCTTTGAGTGATTTCAGAAGTTGCTGGGAAATAGTCAATGGTTACATCCACTTTTATGGACATCTAATGGTAATTTAGATAACGATCCCAATTTACCTAGACAATTAATTAAGGAGGTTAGATAAGTTTTTCTACTGTTATAGTGTAGTCAAGCATCAACAGATGTTAAATAACAGTTCAAACTAAATTGGTACCTTAAGTCAGGTAGAGAGAAATCTTCCATTTATAACTTTCATCATTGAAATGGCAGAAGTCTGGGAGGGCAATTTTTTAAACTAGAGCCACTGCTCATTAAAACTGTCAAACAATGAAGTGTACCCACAATATGTATCGGAAAGTACTTTAAAAATAAAACCTTGTGGTCTACTTCTTCATCACTTATGGAAAATGGCTGTTTCTCATGTTGCACAATTTGACAAGTTAAAATATGTGCACATGAGTTTTGATAGATATTCAGAAGTCCTGAAGGCACTACACAAAAGAAAATCCCCCATACATGTGACAAAGGAGAAAACAAGAGGGGATTAATGTCCACGATACCCACATTAGTCAGTAAATCATACACTCTTCATTTTATTTTTAAATTGTGGATACCAGTGAGCAATCTGCTACTAACAGATTATGGCAAGAATTGTTAAGAGAAGCTTTTTCTTTGAGAAAAGCCTTCCTGCCCGCCTGGTTCCAGATCCGCATCAGACCCAAATAAACACACAGGAGGCTATATTAGTTATGAAGCTGTTGGCCTTGCTTGTTTCTTACTGGCTAGCTCTGACTTAAGTAATTACCCCATAATTGTTAATCTAAGTATTTCTCTTACCGGAGAATAGTTCCGGGCTCCTACCCCATGGCGTTACATCTCGAACTCTCTTGTGTTTCTCCTTCCCAGAATCCTCCTGGACTCCTAGTCCCACCCATCTAGATCCCTAATGGCCAACAGTGCTTTATTAACAAATGTACAGGACTTCCCCCATCAAAGATTGAACTCAAGTAGCTTTTGCTTAGGTCAAAGAGTGATATCCATGCACTATAGAGTGGAGAAAACTAATTGTTATTGAGGGCATGTTTGTGTTTTCTTACAGGAAAATAATAAAAGTAGGTGGCTCTGAAAGTATTTTGTAAGATACATGTAAAAGAGAAAATCTGGAAGTGATTTCATGGGACCCTGCCCAAGCCAGGTTGAGTGAGATCCCCTGAACCAGTGTTCCTGACCATTGATGTCATTCAATATACAGCCCAAGAAAGAAAGGAAAGAGTTAATTGGAGACTTCCAATTTCTCAACAGACCTGCTACATCAACTTTCCAGACCCATGAGTCTTAATCCTGGAACTGACAAAGAACTTCACACATATTGAAACGCAGAATTCATTTTGACTAATTTCCCTTTTGGGAAAAAGGACCCATTTAAAAAAACTGAACACTGGTAGGGACCATGATGAGTGGCATAATCCCCTTGTCACTTTTTGAACTGGACATGGCCATTAAAAAAGCTGTTGGAGTCGTGAAATTTCAGCCTTGTGTGTTCGTGATACTGGAATCACACTTATGCCTCTGTATTAGTCCAGAGAAATGAAACTTGTTCTAATGTGGCAAAAGAGAGATTTTGGCATCAATTCTGGGATGATTGTATTTATTGCTCTTGATGCTATAGCAGCCCTTATATCTGGGACTGCCATCTAACATTCTGTATCTACAGCCAGCACAGTTTATAAGCCATCAGGGGATGGAAAAGTGGCTCTCAGCACACAGAGATACTTATATATCTTATTCCCGGTATGCATTTTAAATCTTGATCAACAAATATCCTTAAAGATAAATGCTTACCTTGGCACTCTTTTTATTACCCCTACCAAAATTTATATGCATCAATTGGCCAATCAAATTATTAGTATATATGAGACCTGGGATCCAGCATCCTTTGGAGAGTTTGTCCTTAGAGGATCGCAGATGGCATACCACTTAATCAAAGAATGGGTCATGTCACCATCTCCTGGCCTTGTACCCATAGGACTTAATATCCTATTCTTCATTTGGCTAAGGCACCTTGGTGCTAGGCAAGCCCAAGCTCGATTTGAAACTTGAGGACCAAAGAGAATCTTTCAGCTCAAATATGTTTCAACCTGAAGAAAAATTAGGCACTAGTGAGAGGAGAGTCTAAGAGGATGCCCGCCAACCTAAGACTGGAGGGTCATACAGCCCGGGTGATTACTCCATTGAGAGGAAAAGCTGGCATTAATATCATAACAACCTGAGCGAGGCAGTTTATTGGGTTCCAGTCCCAACGATGTCTCTTTGAGTCCCTGGTTAGCAAAAAGGTGCATCCTGTTTTCCAGTCCAAGTGCATCCTGTTCTCTAGTCCTGGCTTAATGGCCCAGCTTTTTCCCACTGATATCAACTTCTAGCATTGAGACAAACATGATCTCTTCTACTTGGGGTTTTTCCACTGTGCTGTAGTCCTGTATATAATGATGCTCCCTCACTATAATGAATAAGAAACCTCTTAGCATAAACAGTAGGATGTTTTGTCTTTCATTTCAATCTACAGGATTTTGCCTGATATAATATATTAGCTCATGTCACAATGTGTGCAACAGAAGAAATGGGGAGAGGCTATTATTCTGTTACTTCCAAATGAAACCCAAATTCTGTAACCTGAGGCACATAAGCCAGGGATTACAAACGATTTTCTTCCCAGAGTACATTTGGACAAATTCTGTAATGTTGCAGCTTCTCTGACCTGTTAGCTGCTGTGAGTTTGTGGTGATTCTTTAGTAGCCTGGCAAGACACTGTGTGCTGAGTTCTTCAAGTAGCAATTAGAGAGGCCTGGCCACACATTTCAGTATACAGATACAAGAGCTGGACCTGATCGCTGCAAATTTTCATTCCCTATGAGATGACACACCCGCGTGCAATATTTAACAACTTTGTAGCATCCTCTATCTCTATCTTTCTAACTGAATATGTGTGTGTGTCTCTCTCACACACACACAAGCACACACACACATACAGAAACACAAAGTTATGCTGTGCATTTGTCTATGATTTTGTGCATTTGTGCAAGTGGTCCCTCATAGACCTTGCAATCAATTGCCTTTTGTTGGGTATGAGGAATTTCCTGTATCACAGCTTCAGGTGATTCTTTTTGTTGGCTTTATGAGACAGGGTTTCTCTGTATTGTTTTGGAGGCCATCGGTCCAGCCTGGCCTCGAACTCACAGAGATCCACCTGCCTCTGCTTCCCGAGCGCTGGGATTAAAGGCATGCACCACCACTGCCCGGCTGAGATGATTCTTGTGATGAGCATTGTATTCCCCAATTTGATCTCTACAGTTGTTCCGATGTGCTCAACTTAGTGACAAGCAAATATCCCCTTGGTTAACTCTTGAAATATGGGATGCGTTGATCCTGTGCGTTCTCATGTTTGGTCTCCCAAACGTGTGACCTAGCGATATGTAAGTTTGTCTGTTTGAGAGACAAATATTGGTTTCCCGCAATAGGCAGAACCCTCTCATCCCACCTTGTAAGCAAGGGCCTTGGAAACAATTATTGGCCTCAGAGGATGAAAGTCTTAGATTTAAGTCAGGCATGATCTTCTACTAGAATGCCATCTATCAGATACAATTTTTTGAATAATTACTGGAGGGACTTCATAAGGTCTTGTTTCACTGGATAATTAGTAGTCATTTGAACAGTGTGCAGAAGCCGTCTTTTTAGTGTGTCTGCCAAGAGGATCTAGCCCAAGTACAGGAATTTGGATGTCAATAAGACCTTAGAGGATTTGGTTCTTAAACTTCATAATGTTTTCATAGATTTGTTATGAAGTCACTCCAGGAGAACTTGACAAGAATAATGCAGTCACCTTCAAGAAACCATGTCTCAGTACATTCTGAGATCTGTTTGCACACACAAGCTCTCCTTCAAAGGCAAGTGGCTTTCGTGCAGGTTCTTCCCTTTCTAGCTAGTCTGAAGCCTCCTCCCAAAACTGCTTGGCTGGAGCGCTAAGAGACACTCCTAACCACACCTGACATCATTCCCTACATTCTCTAACAACTACAGTGGGCCGCACATGGTCCTGGATTGTTTATCCTTATCTTGTAAAATCAGCTAGAATTTGAAGTGAGAAGTACAGTGTGCTGGCAAGATTCCTATAATTGTATAGACATAACAATTTGTTTAAAAAGTAACAGTGGAGCAAGGTATGAGTTCAGGTGAAGTATAGCATGGCCTAGATTAGATACCATGTGGATGGGAGAAATCTGGGAAACTGAATGTAGAGCCTCTAGGGGAGCCTGGACTAAACTGCAGTTTGGACTCTTATTATTCCTGTAGTACACAAAGCAGCCTGATTTCAACTCCTCAGCTGTTCAATCATATTATATTCTAAAATATGCTTTCACAGGAAGCAAATGCACCCTGTAGAGACATTGGAATATGCAGTTTATCCCCAATATGGAAGTTAATAAAGTATTTCCAACCAATTAGAGATCCTGTTTTGGAAGGAGGTGCTGAATGTTTTGCTTTGCGTCCCAGGAGTGATACCTGGATAGAAAAACCTAACTTCTGCTGAGTTATGTGGAAAGCTGGTTAGCAGGGAGGCCATGTTCATGACATCATCAGCCAGTTCCCTGAAGTTCCATTGTGTCCTGGAGAACATGGAATCCAGAGATGTCACATGTCTTTTAGCAACACCCAGTATCTTTGAAGAGTCTGTCAGTGCCCTTAAGTTTCAACAAGGAACACATTGGCAAGACAAGAGAATGTCCTTAGCAGAGAACGTGGAGAGGGGAGAGATATGAGAGAGGAAGAAGGCTGACATTCAGCCTAAGTTTTTGTTGTTGTTGTTTTGTTTGTAAGTTGTGCACTTTATTAAAAATATGGAACGCTTCACGAATTTGCGTTTCATCCTTGCACAGGGGCCATGCTAATCTTCTCTGTATCATTCCAATTTTAGTATATGTGCTGCCGAACCGAGCATTCAGCCTAAGTTTTAATTATCAAAGAAGAAACCATTCAAAAGGAAGAGCAGTAAGTCCTGGGCAGAAGATCGGGAGCTCCCTGGAAAAGGTTGCCTTTACTTTGTACTTCGAGGAATGTGGTACAGGAATTGGGGTTTCTGGTGAGAATTGAACTTAACTCACTGACTGGGATTCTGGAAATCAAATAGTACAGTCTAGAAGTTTGTATCTCCCAGAGGCCAGAGAAAGGCAAGGCAAAAGCTGCTCTCCTGGGAGTTCTTGGTTTAAAATCTTATGGAACAGTGATGATTGCTAGCAACAGCAGTGTGTGACTAGTAGAGCACGCCCAGTTCTAGGCAGGTAATAACTGTACTTCAACACCATTGGATAATATTAAGCACCTGGCACCTTCTCTGTATGCTGAGTTGTCTGTGAGTAGGCACTGTTAGTCTTGTGATCATTTTCTACAACTGTAATGCTTCTCTACCAACTTATACCCATGTACTAGGAGTGACATTTCAGGATTTGAGGAGTTCTCAAAAAAGAACTGGGTGCAAGTGGACTATTGTAATTGCTTCCTAACTTCTAAACCCACAGAATTGTGAATTCTAGAGGAAGTCAGAATGGAGACTCTGCAGCTGTGAATAAGCCTGTGGAGCTTCTTTATTTCTTCATGAGAAGCCTGTTCTGTGGGAACAGGGGAAATCAGCTACCTGAGTTATGTAACTACCTTCAGAGTTGAGAGAGCTGAGGTAACCTGCAGGGGCATCTCAAGCCTGGGTCAAAATATATTTGTGTTTCACTAAGTCACAAACATGGAGCATTCTGAAAAATTTTTAGGGATTAAGAGTGATCTGTATATCCTCTTTGATTAGTCACAATGCATGTTTACTAATGTTATAACTGCACAGTGGCTGCTGGAGAGCCATAACCAGCCCTACCACTCCTCACCAAAATGGAGTTGACTCAACAGATGATGAGTCATATTATCCAGTTAGAGCAAATGACCAGAGAAACAAAGGAGATGTGAGATTGTCTCATCTCCATCACTGAAGCATCCACTGACAATAATTATTCAGTGTTACCAATGCCATGGTGACCATCTTGGTTCCACAAGTTAAGCCTTAGTTTATTTAAGATCTATGCTTCTGTGTGTCTACATATTAAGGGTGTCCCTTTGCCCAACACAGTATCACTTAATGCTTCATAAAAGCTGAACTTAAAACCTGAAAGGATTGGGATGGGAGGAGACAATTATTCTGTTTCTTCCAAATGAAATCCACAGCCTGAAGCATGAGTCACATAAAACTCAGGAATTGTGACAGAAGTGAGAATTCCCAAATTACATTTGGGGAGATCTTATGAAGTGGCAGCTCTAAGTTTGTGGTTATTCATTTTTCCCTGGTAATAATCTATGTAATGTGTTCTTCACATAGCAATTAGAGATGCCTATTCATGCATTTCAGTGTAAAGGTACAAGCCCTGGAATTGATCCCTGCAATTCTGGTCTTCTCAGAGATGCCATAACTGCATGCATTATTTAACATCCCTTGGTATCATCCTGTTGCCCTGTCTCTCTTTATGTATCTTTACCTCACTCTCACACATAACACTCACACACACACAAACACACAGATGTGTTGTGTATTTGTCTGTGTGTTTCTGTATTTCATCATGTGCTCTCTCCTAGACCCTGCAGTCAGTGGTCTTTGGTTAGGCATGAGGAATTTCTCGTCTCACAGCTCCAGGTTATTCTTGTGATGATCATTGGGTTTCCAATTTTGACCATTACAGTTGTTCCAATATAGGTATCCCCTTGAAGAGTTTATAAGTCTATCATGAGTTCCATTCTACAAAATATTGAGTCCCACCCACAAACATACTTGTGGTGTGATTTGGTCTCCATTGTGACAGGCACCAGAATTGAGAATTTATAATTTGAAAGAAGGTGAAACATCATCACAGATTTTGTTGAGCATACACCATAAAGTAGATCATAGATGACTTCTTATACAACTATTTTTACATTTCTCACATCTCTTCACCTGAACTTCCTGTCTCTTATGGCCTAGGGTAAGGATATCCAATTTAATAAGCAGAATAATTTACAAGTACATAGGAGGCTTGTTGTGACATTCCATGTTTTCCAGTATTCTGGATCTCAGTCTGAATTCATGTGATCCATAAAAACTTTATTCATGGAGGTTTTTGATTCTAGGTCCATGCACTACCATAGGTCAAATTCATTATCAGACTGTTTAAAGATAGAGTATAACAGATAATGGAAGATCTGCAGAGAATAGTGAATGAGAACACTGGAGCCTTGGAACAATTCAAGGACATAGAGAAGGAGTCACTCTTCTATTGGTAAGTGCTTGTCTTGCAGGAACCAGAGCATTGTGAAATATCAATATCTGCCTTTCTTTTCTTCTGAACTGCAATGTCCACACTTCTGTTTCTAGCACTTATACCTCTTAGCAAGAATCCTTAGCAAACATCTCTTGCTCTTGTGCCTCTGACACAGTTTTGCTAATTGTGAGAGACAGTCAGCTCCTCCCAGAACAAACTCTCATCCTTAATATAATCTTGTTCGATGGTTATCAATCTTCCCAGTGTCGTGACAATGTTAACAAAATTTGTCATTTATTGGTGAGCTCCAAAAATAAAGTCATATTTCTTTCTACTGCATAATTATAATTTTACTACTGTGATGAATCTTGATGATAGTTTTGTCATGCAGGATGTCAACCATCAAAAGAGTAATTCTGTCAAAAAAGGAGTCATGAACCACAATTTGAGGACCTCTTCTCTAAGTAGAACAATTTCCAACATAAGAGTGGTATCAGGCAGAAATTTATTGCCCTCAGGGTACCTCTACACTCCTTGTGTCTACTATTCTCCCTCTGAACTGATTTCTCTCCTGCTTCCTGATGTTGCCAGATTACCATGTCCAATTAAGGGCACTGAATCATGCACTCTCTTCGGTAGAGCTACTTGGCTTTCTTTTGTTGTTGGCAGTTTCAGAAACTGATTCATTAATTTTGGAATTCTCTGTTGTCTACTTTTGGCTTCCTGATTACAGCTGGCATGACTGCATGGGATTTGAATGCAGGGGTGACAGCAGGAGCCTGGAAGAGCTGGCTATACTAAGGGGTCTACCAGCAATCTGCAGTACTGATTTCAGATAGAGAAAATACAGGAGGAAAATGTAGTTGAACGCCTGAGGCAAGACAGGAAAAAGGTGCGAGGCCAATGGATCCTGAAGCAGCACTGCTTGGGAGAATTGAAAGGGGTCTGTGAGGAAGAAGAACAAGTCATCAGAGACCTCCATACACAGGATTAGCAGGTAGGGGAAAGAAGTTCGATGAAGTTTAGGTCCAGCATCATTTCCTAATGTAATATTAAAATTTGTACCCTCAACCCAAAATGTTCTTTCACATATCACTTTACTATCCCTCCCACACACATTTGAACCCTTCATTCTCATGATATCCCACTGCTCATTACTGTGTCCATGCATCAGTATTTCTGGGAAGGGAGTCTTTTGTAAGAAACTATAGGCAAGCAGACCTTGCTGCTCTTCTTGAAGCTGTAGCTCAAGCAGGAAATGTTTGAATGTCATATCACACACTTTCATGTTGTTTTGATAGAAGGAGTGTTATGTACTGATAGGAGGGAATAAGTACCGTGTCTGGTGGTTCATTTTCTTTCCAGGGTTCATGTGAGACACAAGTGGGTGCTGGGTAAACAGCTTGCAAGTCAGACAGCCTACTATAAAATCTCTGTTTCCAAATATGATGTTATGTGGCTTTTCTTCCGCCTATTCTCTGCAACCGAATATGGTCTCTTCACCATGATAAACTCTCTTGATTCACCTTGAAAGAAACCTCAGTGGGAATTTGCCAGAATTTTTTCTGTGTGTTTCCCTGGCAATTTCTTCTGTCACAGATCTTCCAACATGTTTTTTGGGTTGTCCAGGCATGGGGAATTGGCTTATGACAGGCCAGATGTTTTTATGGGGGGGCGTGATATGAGATATCTAACAAAAAGTTCTCCACCAAGCTTAACAGAGTCTGATCAAGCAGAACATGTTCCACTATGCAATTTTGTACTGAAGAATGGAGAGGAGCATCACTGGATTCTTCTGAAAGAGCTGCTGTGCTTAGTCCAAAGTTATGTGATCATCTAGAATGCATTCTGCTCACATCGTTTTGTGTTTAATTTCATTCTGAGTATCTCTCTGTCTCCCTGCTTCATTATGTTTGTCTCTGTTTTTGTTTTAGGGGGATTGGATCTCTGTGATGCGTGTAGTACACCATGCATGTTAATGAAGGCTTGAAGAGACCACTAGGTTTTTCAGTCTATATCCAGAAACAGGCAACCGTCCTTCGCAGAACCTTTGTGTTTTGGTTAGATTTGAGGACCATCAAGGTGACGGGATTCACCCTGTGTGCTTGTTTTCTTGTGTGAGCTCAAACCTCTAAACTAAATATACAGTCTTCCAATGAACTAGAACAGCAGGGTCTTGTTGGGGAAGTCCTGTTATTTGCCTGTGCATTTGTCAATAAAGTACTGTCTGGCCAATAGAAAACCTAGATAGGAGGGACTAGGAGTCGAGGAGGATTCTGGGAAAGGGAAACACAAGAGAGTCAACATGTGAAGCCATGGGGGTAGGACGCCGGGAACTATTCTCCGGTAAGAAACATACTTAGATTAACAATTATGGGGTAATTACTTAAGGCAGAACTAGCCAGTAAGGGACAAGCAAGGCCAACAGCTTCATAATTAATACAGTGTCTTGTGTGTTATTTGGGGACTACAATGCGGCAGAGCCCAGGCGACTGGCGGGGGATAAACCAAAGCGGCTAGCAAAAGAAAAACCTTCTCTTAACAAAATGGTGACAGGTTTCTGAGTTTTGTTATGATCCCCATGGTATAAACAGCGCCCCCTTCCAGTAGGAAGCAGTGTGGAATGAGCGACATCCCAATTCCCATCTCGTTTATAAATCTTTGTTTTCATTTAAATGGGATTGTTTATAATTGGCTAGTGATCACAGCCAATTCTTTTAATGGTAAAAAGGGGAATTATGGTATGGGTATTGTTTTTCATTTATTAATACAAATTCAAGGTCAAATTTGTGATATGTATATTTCTCCTCTTGATTAAGTATTGTGCTTATACTGATCTTTTAAAACGTAATGCATAATTGAATACAGGCTATGGAGAGTTACTTATAAGAGTCAGATCTTATAGTTAGGTAAGTTAGGTTTTCTAGATATATAGAGATGTATTTGAGATAGATAGTCTTCAAACCACTAAAAGACCATCAAAAATGACATTTTAAATGGTTTAGGGTTTTTCTTGACAATGAGAGATGTCTGCTCCTGGCAGCACCAATTACATCTGAGAGGAAGATGGGCATCGAAGAAACTTGTTATGGAGTTTGCTTTCCACATGGCAAGATTAGCCATTTGGGCAAGAAACTGCTCTTGCCTGTACTGCTTGACTGTTGTTGTATATAATCTGGACATGCAGGACCCACAGGAAAGTGACTGCTAAACTCAGTCTTACAGGGTTCCTGCTTCATGGAAGACTCTAGGAGACGTTCTGCAGGACAAAGAAAAATGGCTGACAGACTGCCAATGCAGATGGACAGTTTGAAATTTCCTGCTATGCTGAGAAATCTTCTGGACACATTGTGGCCTATGGGCTGAAGATGGATGCCCCAACGTTACAGAGGAACTTTGGGTGACTGTCCAGGCAGTAAGATGTCTCTGTCAATCCTAGTGTTTATATATGATTCTTCTGTGGTCTTTGATGGAGTTGAAGACAGATAGTTATAATTATAGTTTTCTTTAGTTACGATAAACGATAAGCTACATATAGAACTTTGGACTCACAAGTATGGGATCCATGATATTTTCTTTAAATCTTGCTAAAATGTTGTAACTATGTTCTTACTTGATAACTGTTCTGTCATATACAATTTGACTATGTTAAAATTAAGACCTTTCTTTGTTTAAACAGAAAAGAGGAGATGTTGGGGAAGTCCTGTTATTTGCCTGTGCATTTGTCAATAAAGTACTGTCTGGCCAATAGAAAACCTAGATAGGAGGGACTAGGAGTCAAGGAGGATTCTGGGAAGGGGAAACACAAGAGAGTCAACATGTGACACCATGGGGGTAGGACGCCGGGAACTATTCTCCGGTAAGAAACATACTTAGATTAACAACTATGGGGTAATTACTTAAGGCAGAACTAGCCAGTAAGGGACAAGCAAGGCCAACAGCTTCATAATTAATATAGTGTCTTGTGTGTTATTTGGGGACTACAATGCGGCAGAGCCCAGGCGACTGGCAGGGGATAAACCAAAGCGGCTAGCAAAAGAAAAAGCTTCTCTTAACAGGGTCTAGAGGAAATCTGCAGGCCGAGAAGAAGTTGAGCTGATCATCCATAAACATATCTTAGCAGGAAAGCTGTAGCATTACTTGAATATGTCCCAGATGAGTTCTGAGCAAGACTGGGAGTTGCAAATTGCAGTCAGGTGAATCTCTTCTACCTTGCATCTCTGCATTTTATGGGATCAGCATATGGACAAGTCTCCCAGCGAATATCAAGAAAAGAGTCATTCAGATTTCTGCTGATCGAGTCAATAAGAACTACTCTCCAGGAAACAATATGCTTGATACTCACAGAGATATAGAAGTGTGTCTGTCTTGCTATTTTTAGTGTTCTCTGTTAAGTTCTGTTAAGTTCTGAGGGGGCATTCCTTGAACTCCAAGAGCTGTTTATGCCTCCTGTGTCAGCATCTTAAATAAAGGTCTGTCTTACCTTTCCTGAAGAAAAATATTTTTTCATTTGCTGACATAAGTTATAGGAATGAGAGTCCCACACTTGGTCACTCTTTAATATCACATTGGGTCTTCTATAGCAACACTAAATGTCACATGCCTGTGACCTTCAAAAGTATCACATTTCCAGAAACCTTAACATTTAAGGGTGGAATTTCTTACTTGACTCTGCCTTCCTATGTGTTAATCAAACCACAGAATATATATGTACACAAATGTATAAATGTAATAAAAGTTTGAACACCAATTTTTGTTCCAGAAATCATTCAACTCAATACTATGAAGTGACATAGAAATTAAGGGCCAATTGTTGAATGAAGGAAAAGAGAGTTTCTCTCAAGATTTAGAACATGGGTGGGATGAAAGGAAACAATTCCAAAATGCTGCTATGGTGGGTGCCACAAATGCATTCAAAGGGTGTTCCAGAATGTTTTTTGCTCACAGAGTGAAGAAGGATAATACTTGGAACTGTGCATGAAAACACACCAACACACACACAGACACACACACACATCTTAATATTTTCTTAATGGACAAGGACCTATATGGAGGGAGCAATGGCATAGCTGGGAAAGTAGAAGGAAGTGACGATCTTTTCCACTTCATTCCTTGCTGGCTGTGGCACATTATACTAACACTTAGCACTTATTGAATTCTATTGGATTTCTGTTAGCTGGAAACAGATGTGTATTCATGTACCCTTAATATTTTCCATCAAATGAAGATTAGACAATGTACCTAAAGTGTCAGCATGAGGAAATGTATATCACAAATGAACCATACAATAATGATGAGATTCACATGCATGGGGTGTAGTGTCATGACTCTGATCCCAGTACCATAAATTAGGGACAGAATAATCAGTAGGCTTAGGCAGGTTTTTGCTACATAAAACCCTATCTGAAAAAATAATATAAATAAAAGTTAAAAAGAGAAATTGTGGACAGGGCAATCTGTGGAAATATGGGATGACATGGCCCTGTGCATTTTCACGTCTGGTCTCCCAGAGGTGTCAGTTGGAAATCTGAATTTATCCTCTGTTTGGAAGACAAACCTGGATTTCCTGTAACAAGCAAAACTCTGCTCATTATCTAGTAAGCCAAGGTCTTGGAGACAATTATTGACCTCTGACCATAAAAGGCTTAAGTGTAATTAAGGGATGCTTTTCATTCATACAACTTTTGAATAATTCCTGGAGGGACTTCATAGAGTCAGGTCTCACTAGAGACTTAGTGTTCAATTCAAGAGTGCAGAAACAGTCTAGACCAAAAAGGAATTTGAATGTCAATGAGAATTTGTAGGGTATTTGTGCTCCACCTTCATAATATTATGGCAGATTTGTGATGATGTCTCTAAAGGAGAATTTGACCAGAATAATGCAGCCATTGGGAAAAATATTTTTCAGTACATTCTGGATGGACTGTTGTAAAGGGCAGCATCAATAATATCTCTCCATTCCTAGTCTTGAAAGATATGCTCTGCTTCACAAAAAAGTAGGAGATTTCAACACACCACTCTCTCCACTAGACACAAATACCAGACAGAAACTCAACAAAGAAGCAAAGGGTCTAATAGAAGTAATGACACAACTGGGATTAATAGACATCTATAGAACATTTTATCCACATAAAAAATAATATACCTTCTCCTCACCACCACATGTAACTTTCTCAAAAATCAAAAAATATACTTAGCAACATAGCCAACCTCAAAAGCTACAAAAAATTTGGAATAACTCCATGTATCTTATCAGACCACCACGCTTTAATATTAGAATTCAACAAAACAAATTGCAGAAAACCTACAAACTCATGGAAATTGAATAATGCACAACTGCACCATTCCTGGGTCAAAGAAAAATAAAAAATGAAATTAAAGACTTCCTCGAATTCAATGAGAATGAAGACACAACATACCCAAACCCATGGGACACTTTGAAAGCAGTGCTACGGTGGAAGTTCATAGCACTAAGTGCCCACATGAAGAAACTGGAGAATAGTTATACTAGAGAATTAACAGCACAGCTCAAAGCTCTAGAACACGAAGAAGAAAACTCCCCCAGTGTCCCGCGCTACCGTCTCGCCAGCAAGAACGACGCAGAACACTCGGATCCTTCTGCAGTAAAGCTTTAATGCATCTTGAGAGATAGATGATCAGCTTCTTAGAGGGAGACCCCAAGCTAAGAAACCCAGCCCCTTATATAAGCCTAGGAGCTCCGAGTGAGACGTGTAGAGCCGGGATTGGTGGTTTGCACATCACCCCAGATGACGCCACGGGAGAGGCACAGCTTAAACGGTTAACTCCAACTTACAGCAGATGTCAGCGCCATCTTCTAACGGTTAACTCCAACTGACAGCAGATGTCAGCGCCATCTTCTAACGGCAATAGCGATAGCGAGGGCGGCTCCTCACATCTCCCCCTATTCATTTATTTTTGAAGCAATAGGACACCCACAACTTTGGAGTGGAGATAGAGGTCAAATCCCCATGTGCAAATTCGGAACATGTACAAAGCTCCTCTCCAGGGTCTTATCCCCAGAGAGAGCCCTGACCAGTCCGATGTCGTTTTTCTGGGGGAAGGAGATCATGACATAGAACCTTCATGCAAGATGACTTATCTCCCAGGAGAAAGTCGTTATACCGCAGACCTCTCCTGTGCAGTGCTTAGCCTTGCAACTCCTTGGGCTGCTGAAGCCTACCCACTCTATCCCGTGCAATGAGACTAGCCTCGTGGGGTGCAAGAGCTGGGAGGCCAGCGACCTATTGCTTTAACATGGTTAACCAAATGTCAGGGAGGCTCCGTGTTCTAAGGCAGCAAGTGCTTGTGCCACCACCACTTTGTCTCTTTTGTTTGGGCTCTGAGCTTACACACCATCCAAAGCATCAACACTATTCCACAGCAGAGAACTAGGCTAAATGATCCTACCCCCACCCATTCCTTAAAATAAGAAAATGCAGATGAAATCCAGGAGGAGAGGCCTTCCATCAGAGAAAGATCCAGATGCGTCGAATTCACTTGCAGGATCGCCATTCTCAACTCACGGAGTGTCTGCTCAAACTCAAAAGTCCAATTCTGTAATAAATGTTGAGACAGAGCTTGTGACAGGTTAGCTGCTCTTGTAAAATTCTCATATTGTACTGAAGTGACACAAAGGCCAGGCAACTTTTGTTCACATCCCAATTGGGCCATCTGCCACAATATATCCAATTGTTCCTGAACCAAATTAATCTGTTGGTTTACCAACATCAGGCCTCCTTGTATCTGAGAATTGGCAGTGGCCTGTTTATCTAGGACCATGGTCACAGTGGCCTATAGTTCATTAATGGTTTGAGTTGTCTGCACAGTGGCAGAAAGTGCAAGGGCCGAGGCGGTAACCGAAGCAGTAACCGCGGCGGTGGCTATCAGGCCCACAATAATAGCAGAGATCCCAAAAATCTCGCTTTTCCCTAAACAAACTCAAATTACTTGGCGTCTCAACAGGAACTGGAACAAATCGAGGCATGCGCATTACCAAAGCAAAAGGGTGCTTAATAGCATCCCAGCATAATGCATAAAAACAATTCTAAGCAGAGCAATTTATTTCTTTCTGATTCTTACCTAAGGTATCATTACTCACAACCCAAATAAAGGGCAGCTGAATAATTAGTTCTCTTAAAAGGGGTATACTTAACATTGGAGGAGGACCAATCAGATGATCCATAGCTCTGTCCCTCACTCAGACTGTTGCCTAATGCCCCTTTCCAATCAAAAGTAATCTGTCCCTTCTCACTATCATAGGAGAAAGATCAGTACAGCTTCCATTAATTCAAAAGGATTAGCATTAGATCTTTCTGGATCCATATGAATAAAATTATCCTTTAATGAAGAAATCACAGTAAAGCACAAGCTTCCTACTAATGACAAGGTTCTCTCATCCTGAAAACTCTGTATCTGAGGATCTAAAGGCAAAAGGCAAGCCCCAACTCTCTATTAGTTGTGAAAAATCTAGGGAACACCTGGGCATTCTGCATCACTGGCATCGGTAGGGGGAAGGTAGACATGATGGCCCACCGTAACTCTCCCATCATACTAGGAACCATCATCCCGAGTAGGAGAGTCTTCATCACCCACTTGGCCTCCATCCTTCTTATTCTGGAGTTGTGAAGGAGCTCTTCGAGTGAGTCTTTCAGGGATCCACAGGGGGTTTTCTTCCTCCTGTGGAAAAACACACACAGCTCCCCTGGATCTTATAAGAATAGGATCCGGGCCTTTCCAGAGATCAGTCAAGACATCTTTCCATTTTACCATTTCTTTTGGCCTATCAGGCTCTAAACTGTGGCGATCGGCCGCAGTGTGGCCTTGGGCATCAGAGTTCAAGAAATTAAGGGTAAAAAGTGCCATGGATACAGCAACTCTTGGTACCGAGGGTAGAACATCCTCAATACTCCCCTTTTGTTTAATCAGATATGATTTGAGTGTACGATGGGCACGTTCCACAATGCCCTGTCCTTGAGGGTTATAAGGTAGGCCAGTTAGATGGGTAACATCCATTTGCCGACAAAACTGTCGGAATTTTTGAGAGGTATATGCTGGTCCATTGTCTGTTTTTAAAATTCTGGGTTTTCCCCAAGCACTCCAGGCCTCAAGGCAATGTTGAATCACATATGAGGCCTTTTCCCCTGTTAGGGTGTGGCGAACATTACGCCAGAACAGGTGTCAACAGAAACATGAACATATTGAAGCCTTCCAAAAGAGGGAATATGAGTAACATCCATCTGCCACATCTGCAATGGTCTAATGCCACGTGGGTTTATTCCCATGTGGGGAGTAGGTAAGAATTCGCAGCAATTCTGGCATTGAGTAACAATTTCCCTAGCCTCTTTCCTGGATAGAGCAAAACGACGGCGCAAGGTCTCAGCCGTCACATGAAAGCGCTTATGGAATTCTTTTGCTGCTTGTGCATGGGTAGACAAGGCAGCGGCCACCAGCTTTGTAGCCTTGTCCGCTAAGTCATTCCCTAAGGACATGGGACCTGGGAGTCCAGAATGTGCTCGGACATGGGTAATGAAAACAGGAAATCTCCTATTTAACAAGGCAGCTTGTATCTTCTGAAAGATGTTAGCAACTCTGCTGGAGGATCTTATTATTCCAGCTATCTCAAGGAGATTAACTGCATTAACCACATAAGAGGAATCTGATACAATATTGAGGGGTCCTGGAAAAGCCTCAAGAACCTCCAGTACTATCAGACATTCTACAACTTGAGGTGAAGTTTCATTATATTGTTTAGATATAACCCTATCCTTGACCACATAAGCTCCCATACCAGTTTTTGATCCATCAGTGTACACCACAGTCCCATCTGGGAGTGGGTCTTTAGCTGTCACTTGTGGAAACACTATAGCCTGGTTTAGGGCAAACTGTAAAATTGGATGCTTTGGAAAATGATTATCAATTTGTCCTGAAAAGGAAGTAACTAAAACTGCCCAATCACTAGATGTGGCTGCCAAGGTCTGAACTTGTGCAGCAGTATAAGGCACAATCAAGGAATCAGGATCCCTGCCAAAATGTGTAACAGCTGCTTTTATTCCGCTGAGCGCGAGCTGTGCAACAGCATCAGGGTACCAGTCAATAATCTTAGCAGGGGAAGCATTTGGATGAATCCAAAGTAATGGTCCATGTTGCCACAGGACTGCAGTTGGCAATTGAGCTGTCTTAAAAACACACAGATTAAAAGGTAGTGACTCCTCAATACGTTGTAATTGTGCTTCCTGTAAGGCCTCTTCCACCATCTGTAAGGCTCGGTGGGCGGCAGGGGTAAATTTTCTGGGTGAGGAGATATGAGGCTCACCCTCCAGGAGATCGAAGAGGGGTTTTAGATCAGCAGATGGAATTTTTAAAAAGGGCCTCAACCAATTTATATCTCCCAGAAGTTTCTGAAAATCATTTAATGTTTGTAAGTGGTCTTTGCGAATTTCTATTTTCTGAGGAACTATATTTTTGGGAGTAATCATTGAGCCCAAAAAGAGCCCTGTATCTGCAATTTGAACCTTTTCTGAGGCAATCTCTAATCCCCACTGTTTTAATTCAGCCACCAGCATGGGGAAAGCCTTTTGTAAAACATCTAACTCTTTGTGACAAATAAGAATATCGTCCATATAATGGATAACGATTAAAGATGTAAATTGCTTCCTAATTGGCTCCAAAGCCTCCTGCACATACAGCTGACATATTGTTGGGCTATTGGCCATGCCTTGCGGCAGTACCTTCCACTGAAATCTCTTGTCTGGTTCCATATGATTAAGAGAAGGGATAGTGAAGGCAAACCTTGGTCTATCCCGTGGGTAAAGTGGAATAGAGAAGAAACAATCCTTAATATCTATAATAATAAGCTTCCAATCTTGAGGAAGTGCAGAAAGCAAAGGAAGGCCTCTTTGAACAGGGCCAAAAAGATGCATCTGATTGTTAATGGCCCGCAGGTCATGGAGTAATCTCCACTTCCCAGATTTCTTCTTAATAACAAAAATTGGTGTATTCCATGGGGAGGTAGAAGGCTCTAGATGCCCCAGCCGTTCCTGTTCTTGCACTAATCTTGTGACAGCCTCTAATTTTTCAGAGGATAGAGGCCATTGAGAGACCCATAACGGCTCCTCTGTTTTCCATGGTATGGGTCGTGAAGCCTCAACGGCCCCTAAATAAAACCCAGTCCTTTTCTACCCCGATTTCCGTGTTGCGTAATGGGTTTTATTCTGCCTTGTTCTTGCCTACCCAAGCCTCTACCGTTTGTATACCCCATCTTTGCCATAATGGCTGATGCCTGGGGGAGTATTCATTAGTTAGGGTCATGCCCATGGCTTGTAACACATCCCGTCCCCATAAATTTACAGGGAGTGGCAACACATAGGGGGTAAAACATCCCTGTTTGCCCTCAGCATTCCGCCAGGTTAAGGCTGAGGCACTGATGGCAGGAGAGGACTGGTATCCAAGACCTTGTAGAGAATGAGATGAAACAACAGTGGGCCAAGACTTCGGCCACCAATGGAGTGAAATAATGCTTTTGTCTGCTCCCGTATCCATTATCCCTTCAAATTCTTTTCCATTAATTAACAATTTTATTGTAGGTCTCTCATTTAGGGGTATAGCCAGATAGGCTGAATCACTTCCAGAAGATCCCATAGCCCTTTTTGTAAAGTGTAGGTTTCTCCATCCCCGAGGGAGGGCAGCAACACCAGTTGTGCAATTCTATCTCCCTGCTTTATAGAAAATACACCCCGAGGGCTAGAACAGAGAACTTGAATCTCCTCTTTATGATACGGGTCAACAATTCCAGGATATATAATGAGTCCCTGTAAAGTTAAGGAGCCACGGCCCAGAATAAGCCCAATGGTGGCAGGGGGCAAAGGTCCAGGGGAATGGACTGGGACCGGTTGAACATTCATTTGGGGCATGAGTAAGAAGTCGGAGGCGGCACGCAAGTCCATTCCGGGGGTTCCTCGGAAGCCTCTACTTCCTCTTGATTGCTTTTCTGAAATTGGTTCCCATATTTCTGAGGGCCCTGGGACCATGGGCCCCGTGACCCGTTTTTTGATTGGGGTACCTTGGGTTCTTCAATAGGGGGCAGAAGCCTCCCTTTACATCCCGGACTGACCTGCATTCGCTAGCCCTATGATAACCTTTACCACAACGATGGCAAAGCTTCGATTCTCTTGTTCTTTCAGGGGCTTGACAATCTTTCTTAAGGTGCCCCATTCTCCCACAATTAAAACAAGCTTTTCGATTAGATAAATCTCTATACCTGTGCGTTTGTAAAATGGCGGCAGCTAGTCCTGCATTGGTTAGGGGTCCCCCAGCTCCCTGCACACTCTGAGCCAATCTTGTAAACCTTTGCTTTTGCGAGGGGCGATAGCCGCTCGACATTCCTGGGTTGCTTGTTCATAGACAAGTTGCTCAATCAGGGGCATAGCTTGTTCTGAATCACCAAAGATGCGACTGGCGGCCTCTGTCATTCTGGCCACAAAGTCTGAAAATGGCTCTTGGGGTCCTTGGACAATCTTTGTAAGGTGTCCACTGGACTCTCCCTTTTGTGAGGGCCTTCCATGCTTTAATAGCGGCGGCCGACACCTGACCATAGACACCCCAGATGTAGTTGGTTTGATTAAGGGCATGTTGACCCTGACCTGTCAGCATTTCAAATGTCCACTGCCTCTGATTCTCATCTTCAGCCGTGGCATTAACTCTAGCTTGTGCCTGGGCTGCATCATACCAGAGAGCCTTCCATTCCATGTATTGTCCCATGTTGGGAAGCACTGCTTTCACTGTCGTCTGCCAGTCAGTGGGAGTCATGGCAAAATTAGCAAGCCTTTCCACCTGTAATGTGGTAAAGTTAGCATTGACCCCATAATTACGAACGGATTCGGCCAATTCTTTGATTTGATTGTAATCTACAGGGGTATGTACTCTTCCGCCTTCCACATTCTCGAATACTGGAAAAGCTACTTGTATTTTTCTCCGTTCCTCTAAAGGTAAAAAGGAGTCAGTACCAGTATTCAGCCGAAGCTCATACTGCGGAGGCGCTGAGGGGCGTGAGCCCGCCGGATTTATAGGCGGTGGCCTCACATTCATTTTTGTTTTCAGTGGCCGGTGTCTATCAGGGTGATATCTTTCTTCCTCATACCGTGCCACCTCCTCCTCTAGACCACCTTCTTCGCTAGAATACAGAGTGTCAGAATCAGAATTATCTAGCTCCAAGGCTTCTAGCTCTACTGTAGGGTATAGACTAGATTCTGGCTTTTTCTTTTTCTTAGATTTGTTAGGGGGTGAATGATCACTCCCTTCTCTCTCTCCCCTTTCTTAACTTCTTGGGAGGGCCTTTTTTCTTAGACATGTCTTTCCTTTTGCGAGCTCCCATTCTCTCACTCCGTTCAGTTTCTGACATGCTATCCTGAACTTCCTCTAAGGTTCCCTGACTTTCTATTATAGCAGGGTGACAGGCCTCATCCTCCAAGCAGTTTTTAACTAGCTTCCAAATGGCTTTGGTACCTAAGTGGAGATCTCCTTCTGCATGCTTCCTGTCTAGTTCTTTACCTAGCTTGTTCCATGAGGCCACAGTGAGGGACCCGGAACAAGCATACCATGGTGCCACTCTATCTACCTCCTTCACAAAATTTTGAAGTGTTCGTGGTGCAATTTTAAGATCTCTTTGTTTTAGCACAGTCTGTAGGGCAGTAACCACTGACTGTGACAACCCCATCGCGCTAGCGGCTTATCTAAAAACGGCGCTCAACTCCGTTACCAGACTGACAGCACCAGACTGACAGCACCAGACTGACAGCACCAGACTGACAGCACCGTTCTGTCAGCACCAGCCACGATGAAGGAGAAGGACAAACAGGACTAGCACCAAAGCCTCCACTGACCCGTCCCACGGTGATGACAAACTAAGGCCAAAGTCGAGAAAGGGGGTATTCAGGATAAAGCATACCTCTCTGAACTTACGTCCCTGCAGTTCTGAATCCGCCCCGTCTTCCGAGGGGTCTCCGCGGCGCCGGCGATGTTGAAGAGTTCCCGGGTTTCGGCACCAGATGTCCCGCGCTACCGTCTCGCCAGCAAGAACGACGCAGAACACTCGGATCCTTCTGCAGTAAAGCTTTAATACATCTTGAGAGATAGATGATCAGCTTCTGAGAGGGAGACCCCAAGCTAAGAAACCCAGCCCCTTATATAAGCCTAGGAGCTCCGAGTGAGACGTGTAGAGCCGGGATTGGTGGTTTGCACATCACCCCAGATGATGCCACGGGAGAGGCACAGCTTAAACGGTTAACTCCAACTGACAGCAGATGTCAGCGCCATCTTCTAACGGTTAACTCCAACTGACAGCAGATGTCAGCGCCATCTTCTAACGGCAATAGCGATAGCGAGGGCGGCTCCTCACACCCCAGGAGGAGTAGACACCAGGAAACAATCAAATTGAGGGCTGAAATCAATAAAGTGTCTAACACTTACACAATACAAATAATCAATGCAAGGAAGAGTTGGTTCTTTAAGAAAATCAACAACATAGACAAACCTTTATCCAAACGTAGCAAAAAGCAGAGAATGAACATGCAAATTAACAAAATCAGAAATGGAAAAAGGGACATAACAATGGACTCTGAGGAAATCCAGAGAATCTTCAGGTCATACATTGAAAACCGGTACTCCACAAAATTCGAAAAGTTAAAGGAAATGGATGACTTCCTGGATAGCTACCACTTTCCAAAACTAAATTAAGAACAGATAAGGAATTTAAATAGACCTATAACCCCTATGGAAATAGTAGTAGTCATCAAAAGACTCCCAACAAAAAAGTCCAGGTCCAGATGGACTCAGTGCAGAATTCTACCAGAAATTCAAAGAACAGCTTTTTACCAGAGTTTGGCAGAAGGGTCTTTGCCAAACTCTTTCTAAGAGGCTTCAATTACCTTGATTACCAAGCCAGACAAAGACACAACTAAACAAGAGAACTCCAGAACAATATCTCTTATGGACATTGATGCAAAAATACTCAATAAAATAATGGCAAATAGGACCCGAGAACACATCAAAACAACCATTCACCACGATCAAGTAGGTTTCATCCCAGGGATGCAGGGATGGTTCAACATACGAAAATCCATCAACATAATCCACCATATAAACAAGCTGAAAAATAAAAATCACATGATCATCTCACTAGATGCTGAAAAAGCCTTTGACAAAATCCAACACCCCTTCATGATAAAGGTCCTGGAGAGATCTTGGATAACAGGGACATACTTAAACATAATAAAAGCTATATACAGTAAACCAATAGCCCACCTCAAACTCAACGAAATTCCACTAAAATCAGGAACAAAAAAGACTGTCCACTCTCTCCATACCTTTCCAACATTGTACTTGAACTTCTAGCCATTGCTATACGACAAAAAAGGAGATCAAGGGGATACAAATTGGGAAGGAAGAGGTCAAACTTTCACTGTTTGCAGATGATATGATAGAATACATAAATGACCCAAAGAACTCTACCAGGGAATTCTTACAGCTGATTAACACCTACAGCAAAGTGGTAGGCTACAAGATCAACTCAAGAAAATCAGTAGCCCTACTATATACAGATAATTAAAGGGCTGAGAAAAAATCAGAGAAACATCACTCTTTACAATTTCCACAAACAACATAAAATACCTTGGGGTAACGCTAACCAAACAAGTGAAAGACCTGTATCACAAGACCTTTGATTCCTTAACGAAAGAAATTAAAGAAGCCCTCAGAAAATGGAAAGATCTCCCATGATCTTGGATAGGTAGGATCAATGTAGTAAAAATGGCAATCCTGCCAAAAGCAATCTACAGATTCAATGCAATCCCCATTAATATCCGAGCAAAATTATTCACAGACTTGAAAGAATAATAATCAATTTTGTATGAAAAAATAAAAGACCCCGGATTGCCAAAAAATCCTGTTCAACAAGGCAACATCCAGAGGCATCACCATGACTTCAAGCTCTATTATAGATCTATATTCCTGAAAAGAGGTTGGTATTGGCACAAAAATAGACAGGTAGACCAATGGAATCGAATTGAAAACCGTGATATTAACCCACACGTATGAACATCTGATCTTTGACAAAGAAGCTTAAAATATACAATGGAATAAAGAAATCATCTTCAACAAATGGTGCTGGAATAACTGGAGGTTGGCATGTAGAAGAATGCAGACTGATCCATGTTTATTGCCATGCACAAACGTAATTCCAAATGGATCAAAGATGTTAACATAAATCCAGTCACACTGAACCTCTTTGAAGAGAAAGTGGGTGGTACCCTTGAAACAATTAGTACAGGAGACAGCTTCCTGAACATAACACCAGTAGCACAGGCAGTGAGATCAACAATGAATAAATGGGACCTCCTGAAACTGAGAAGCTTCTGTAAGGCAAAGGACACAGTCAGCAAGACAAAAAACAGCCCACAGAATGGGAAAAATTCACTAACCCCACATCTGACAGAGGGTTGATCTCCAAAATTTACAAATAACTCATGAAGCATGTCTCCAAAACACCAAAGGCTGCAGAACTAATTAGGGAGTTTTCAATAGAGGAGTCTAAAATGGCCGAGAGGCACTTGAGAACGTGCTCACCATCTTTAGCAATCTGGGAAATGCAAATCAAACAACTCTGATACCCCATCTCACTCCTGTCAGAATGGGTAAAATCAAAAACACCAATGACAATTTATGCTGGAGAGGATGTGGTGAAAGGGGAACACTCCTCCATTGCTGGTGGGAGTGCCAACTTGTTCAGCCACTTTGGAGATCAGTATGGAGATTACTCAGAAAAATGGTAATAAACCAGCCACAATTCCCAGCAACTCCACTCTTAGGCATATATCCAAATGATGCCCATTCATACAACAAGGATGTCTGTTCCACTATATTCATAGCAGCATTATTTCTAATAGCCAGAATTTGGAAGCAACCTAGATGCCCATCAACCGAAGAGTGGATAGAGAAAATGTGGTACATTTACACAATGGAGTACTATTCAGCAGAAAAAAACAATGGAATCCTGAGATTTGCAGGCAAATGGATGACACCAGATGAAACCATCCTGAGTGAGGTAATGCAGTCACAAAAAGAGAAATATGGCATGTACTCTCTCATATATGGATTTTAGAAATAGATCTGGGGAGTGCCAGTCTACAATCCCATGGCCAGAGAGTCTGGGAAACAGAACCTTCATTCAGTGGCTGATGGAAGAAGAGACAGACTCCAACGCCTAAGCACTGAGTTGAACTCAAGAAAGCCAGTAACAGAGAGGGAGGTCTGATGACCAAAGGGATTAAGACTGGGCTGGTTTAACCCCCAGAATCAACTGACCTGACAAGGGTCAACTCTTGAATCCCAGACTGATGCCTGGGATTCCACCATGGGACTGATCAAGACCCCCTGAATGGCGGTGCCAGTGAGGAGGCCTAAGTCATCTATTGAGCCTTTGGGCAGTAGTTCAGTATTCATCTCGAGAATACACATGGACTTTGGACTTCCATCCAACAATGTGAGATGCACTCTCACCCTGAACTCTTGGTGGAGGTTTATGCCCTGCCCTGGATGAAATGGCAGACTATGGAGA
>NW_024430214.1:0-23849 GCF_017639785.1 Mesocricetus auratus
TGCTCTTCTATCTTGAATTCAATCAATTTTTAATTTTTCCTGGAAGGACCTAATGGAATGATAGCTCACTGGAGACTTAATGTTCATTTGAACAGAGTACACATGCAGGTTTATTATATTAGTGGGTCTGCCAATTGGGTCTAGTCCAAGCATAGGTTTTGTCTGGCAAAGAGACCTTGAAGAGTATTGGTTCCCATCCTTAATAATGTTATGGAATATATGTGATGATGTCCCTCCAGGAGAACTTGACAAGAGTAAAGTAGTCATCTGAAAGAAACCATTTCTCAGTACATTATGAGAGCTCCCGTGTTAAAAAAAATTAACATCAACCATCAAACTCACTTCCTAGCCTTACAAAGACATGTATTCCTTTACAGGCAATTGTCTTTTTTGCAAATTCCTACCATGCTGCATAGTTGGAAGCCTTGTCCCAAAACTTCTTAGCCTGATTCTTAAGAGATACTCCTAACTACATGTGGCATCATTCCCTGCAATCCCCAAGGGACTAGATTAGAATGCACATGGGCCTGGCTTATTTCTTATTTACTTTTTAAAATCCACTAGGATTTGAATTGAATAGTATCCTATGATGGCAAGATTTCTCCAATCGTGTAGACATATTAATTTTGATTAAAAAGTAACAGTTTTGCAAGGCTTCACCTCAGATCACATATGCATGGCATGGATTAGATACCAGGTAGATATGACCCTTTTCTCCACTCATAGGCATAGCATGAATAATGCCTGAACATGTGTCCACGGACACGTGAATGTATTTGACATCCCCAAACCCAGAAAAATGAATGACATCCATCTGCCAAATCTTCAAGCATAGTAACCCTCTAGGGTTAACTCCCACACCAGGGGGGTGCAAGAAAGTTACACACTGTTGACAATTCAATACTATCTGTCTAGCTTCTGCTTGGGATAGCTGAAATGTTTGCTGTAAAGTTTTTGCAGATACTTGAAATTGCATATCTACAACAGAATTGAGGACTGCAAATGGAAAGATGGTGAAAGCCATGAAGAACATTTTTACATTGTGTTTTTATTAAAGGGTTGTCCGGAGCTGTTCTATCACAAGAGATTTCAATTAAGGAAGTTTCATTTTAAACAATTAATCATGACATAGCAAAAAATGATGACTAAAAGATGTGTGTATGTTCTGTATGTGGGGTGTGGCCACACCGGTATGTGTGAATTGTGATTGTGAATGTGTGCGTGTGAACTACTGGAATTACTTTGGATATGAACGAAAGGATACTTAAATTGCTTTGCATAGTTAAGAAGTTACATATATTGTATGGATATAGCAAAAAAGAATGTTCAGGCAGTCAATGTCTTAAAGGGATGGTTGGCAATTAAATCCTCAGATCCAGTCAGTGGGAAAGTAACAGAAGCATACAACATGGCCTAAGAAACAAAGAAATCTGTATGGATGATTGTACACAGTTTAGCATAGAAGCGTATAAAGGAAATCTTCTAAATTTTTATGGTTGGAAAAATAATTCTAGAGTAAAAAGTTTCGAAAAGAAGCCTGTAACCCGTTAGACCCCACCTATAAAGAAGTCAATGAACATAAAAATTAGGCCATGCCAGCTAAGATACAAATGAGGCCTTATCATCTAGTGAGAGCTTTACAAATTGGATTACAGATTGTATTAGAAAAAGATTACTCACAAACTTCAACAAATTTTCAAACTTTGTTTGGGACATTGTATAGTTTGCAAACTTTGAGTGATTTCAGAAGTTGCTGGGAAATAGTCAATGGTTATATCCACTTTTATGGGCATCTAATGGTGATTTAGATAATGATCCCTATTTACCTGGACAAGTAACTAAGGAGGTTAGATAAGTTCTTCTACTGTTATAGTGTAGTCAAACATCAACAGATGTTAAATTATAGTTCAAACTAAATTGGTACCTTAACTCAGGTAGAGAGAAATCTTCCTTTAATAACTTTCATCATTGAAATTGCAGAAGTCTGGGAGGGAAATTTTTTAAACTAGAGACACTGCTCAATAAAACTGTCAAACAATGAAGTGTACCCACAATATTTATCTGTTGGGGAAGTCTTATGCTAATAAAGCACTGTCTAGCCAATATGGAATCTAGATAGGTGGGGCTAGGAATCCAGGAGGATTCTGGGAAGGAGAAACACAGGAGAGTCGATATGTAACGCCGGGTAGGAGCGCGGAAACTTCTCCAGTAAGAGACATACTTAGATTAACAATTATGAGGTAACTACTCAAGTCAGAGCTAGCCAGTAAGAAATAAGCAAGGCCAACAGCTTCATAATTAATAGAGTGTCTTGTGTGTTATTTGGGGACTACAACGCTGCAGAGCCCAGGAGACTGGCAAGTGATAAACCAAAGCGGCTAGCAAGGAAAGATTCTCATAACAAAATGGTGATCAGGAGTGGGATGATGAATTTCCACGCAGAATAACAAAAGCTTTAAAGGAATTTTGGAATCAGAAGAACGGATAAAAGCACAGATTTTTGGTAGCAGCATTTTTCTCAGGCGTTTTGCTAGCAACAAGCTGAGATTCACGTGGCTCGCTTACCGGAGTATTCCTGACTGGACATAAAAAGAAAAAAAATCAGCCAGCAAGGTTGTTTTAAGAGACTCTACTAAAGATTTAAAGGTGTGTACGTACAGACGGAAGTGGCAGCATTTGCTGGATGTCAGCATGGACTGAGGCGGTAAGCTGGAATCACGCTTACGCCCGCCATCTTGAAAACGTCAGTTTAAAACAGCCGCGGTTTTACAGATTAGACACGTGGCCAGAAAAACATAAAGATTTACAGTAAAGTAAGACTTGGATGAACAAAACCTCTAAAGGTTTACAGTGTGTTTAAAAATATACATGAGATTGAAAAAAATAAATAAAACGACAAAGTGATTAATACATACAAAAGCCGGCTGTGGTGGCACACGCCGGTAGGATTTACTTCAGAGGCAGAGGCAGGCAGATTTCCAAAGAGAAACCCTGTCTCAAAGAAAAAGAAACAAAAGTGACAGAAATAAAGTAATAAATAAATAAGCCACGCAAAGATGGAAAATACACAGAGAGTCTGGATAGTGTACGCTATTGTGTTTTTCAGTTTTTTCATTGCTAAGCAAGGAACAAATGCTAAAGTACACTTGATTATAAATGTCGCTGAATTAATTCAACTTATATCTTTTGAAAATGCCTTGACTTCAAAATTTAAGTATAAGATTATGTTACTTGGAAAAGGAGATTTTATTTATGTTTCTACAGAAAATGAGATGCTGAGGATTCCTTCCAGGCTTCTGTGGTTTGACGAACCAAGACCCCCGGAAGCAGTGGACCAGGTGTTCCAACAACTGAAACAGCTAAGATGACGGAGCTTTACAGACCACGAAAATAAGGACTTATACAGGTTTCTGAGTTTTGTCATGATCCCCATGGTGTGAACAGCGCCCCCTTCCAGCAGGAAGCAGTTTGGAATGAGCGACGTCCCAATTCCCATCTTGTTTATAAATCTTTGTTTTCATTTAAATGGGATTGTTTATAATTGGTTAATGATCACAACCAATCTCCTTTTAATGGTAAAAAGGGGAATTATGGTATGGGTATTGTTTTTCATTTATTGATACAAATTCGAGGTCAATTTTGTGATGTGTATATTTCTCCTCTTGATTAAGTATTGTGCTTATACTGATCTTTTAAAATGTAATGTGTAATTAAATACAGACTATAGATAGTTACTTATAATAGTCAGAACTTATAGTTAGGTTAGTTAGGTTTTCTAGATATACAGAAATATATTTGTGATAGGTAAACAGTCTTCAAACCTCTCAAAGACCTTCAGAAAATGGCATTTAAAATGGTTTAGGGTTTTTCTTGACAATGGGAAATGTCTTCTCCTAGCAGCACCAATTATGTCTGAGAGGAAGATGGGCATCGAAGAAACTTGTTATGGAGTTTGCCTTCAACATGGCAAGGTTAGCCATTTGGGCAAGAAACTTCTCTTGCCTAGACTGTTTGACTGTTGCTGTATAAACTGGACATGCAGGACCCACAGGAAAGTGACTACTGAACTCAGTCTTACAGGGTTCCTGCTTCATGAAAGAGTCTACGAGACTTTCTACAGGACACAGAAAAATGACTGACAGACTGCTGATGCAGATGGACAGTTTGAAATTTCCTGCTTTGCTGAGAAGTGTTCCAGACACATTGTGGCCTCCTATGGGCTGAAGATGGATGCCCCAACGTTACAGAGGAACTTCGGGTGACTGTCCAGGCAGTAAGATATCTTTGTCAATCCTAGTGTTTATATATTATCCTTCTGTGGTCTTTGATGGAGTTGAAGACAGATAGCTATAATTATAGTTTTCCCTAGTTATGATAAAAGATAAGTTACATATAGAACTTTGAACTCACAAGGATGGTATGGATGATATTTTCTTTAAATCTTGCTAAAATATTGTAACTATGTTCTTATTTGATAACTGTTCTGTTATATACAATTTGACTGTGTTAAAGTTAAGACCTTTCTTTTTGTTTAAACAGAAAAGAGGAGATGTTGGGGAAGTCTTATGCTAATGAAGCACTGTCTGGCCAATAGGAATCTAGATAGGTGGGGCTAGGAATCCAGGAGGATTCTGGGAAGGAGAAACAGAGGAGAGTAGACATGTAACGCCGGGTAGGAGCCCGGAAACTTCTCCAGTAAGAGACATACTTAGATTAACAATTATGAGGTAACTACTTAAGTCAGATCTAGCCAGTAAGAAATAAGCAAGTCCAACAGCTTCATAATTAATATAGCCTCCTGTGTGTTTATTTGGGACTGATGCGGATCTCGAACCAGGCGGGCAGGAAGGCTCCTCTCAAGGAAAGCTTCTCTTAACATTTATCAGAAAGTACTTTAAAAATAAAACCTTGATGCCTACTTCCTCATCAATTATGGCAAATGGCTGTTTCTCATGTTGCAGAATTTTACAAGTTAAAATATGTGCATATGTGTTTTGATAGATATTCAGATGTCCTGATGGACACTACACAAAAGAAAAGCCCCCGTACATGTGACAAAGGATAAAACAAAGGGGAGTAATGTCTACAGTCGCCAAATTAATCAGTAAATCATGAAGTCTTCATTTTATTTTTTAATTGTGGATACCAGTGAGCAATCTGCCACTAACAGATTATGGCAAGATTTATCTCGAGTAGCTTTTGCTTAGGTCAAAGAGTAATATCCATGCACTAGAGAATGGAGAAGACTAATTGTGGTCATACAATATACAGCCCAAGAAAGAAAGGAAAGAGTTAATTGGCGACTTCCAATTTCTCAACAGACCTACTACATCAACTTTACAGACCTGTGAGTCTTAATCCTTTTACTGACAAAGAACTTCACACACATTGAAGCACAGAATTCATTTTGACTAATTTCCCTTTGGGGAAAAAGGACCCATTCAAAAAAACTGAACACTGGTATGGACCATGATGAGTGGCATAATCCCCTTTGCACATTTTGAACTGGACATGGCCATTATAAAAGCTGTTGGAGTCGTGAAATTTTAGCCTTGGCCGTTTGTGATCCTAGAATCACACTTATGCATGTGTATTAGTCCAGAGAAATGAACCTTGTTCTAATGTGGCAAAAGAGAGACTTTGGTATCAATTCTGGGATGATTGTAGTTATTGCTCTTGATGTCACAGCAGCCATTATATCCAGGACTGCCGTCTCACATTCTGTATCTACAGCCAGCACAGTTTATAAGCCATCAGGGCATGGAGAAGTGGCTCTCAGCACACAGAGATCCTTCTATATCTTGTTCCATGTATGAATTTTAAATCTTGATCAACAAACATCCTTAAAGATGTATGCTTACTTGGCACACTTTTCTATTACCCCTGCCAAAATTTATATGCATCAATTGGCCAATAAAATTATTTGGATATATGAGACCTGAGATCCAGCATCCTTTCGAGAGTTTGTCCTTAGAGGATCCCAGATGGCATACCACTTAATCAAAAAATGGGTCATGTTCCCATCTCTTGGCCTTGTACCCATAGGACTTATTATTCTATTCTTCATTTCGCTAAGGCACCTTGGTGAGAGGCAAGCCGAAGCTCGATTTCAAACTTGAGGACCACAGTGTAAAGGGGAGCCTTCCCACCAGCCTGGTTCCAGAACTGCATCCATACCAAATGAACACACAGGAGGTTATATAACTTATGAAGCTGTTGGCCTTGCTTGTTTCTTACTGGCTACCTCTGACTTAAGTATTTATCCGATAATTGCTAATATAAGTATTTCTCTTACCGGAGAGGTTTCCGGGCTTCCTACCACATGGCATTACATCTTGACTTCCTGTGATTCTCCTTCCCAGAGTCTGCCTGGACACCTAGTCCCGCCTATCTTTGTTTCCTATCGGCCAACAGTACTCTATTGACAAATACACAGGATTTCTGCTTTCATCTCCTCTTTTCTGTCTAAACAAAAAGAAAGGTCTTAACTTTAACATAGTCAAATTATATATAACTGAACAGTTATCAAGTAAGCACACAGTTAAAATATTTTGTCTATCAACATTTAGCAAGATTTAAAGAAAATATCGTCCATCCCATCCTTGTGACTCCAAAGTTCTAAAGTAGCTTATCTTTTATCATAATTAAGGAAATCTATAATTATCTGTCTTCAACTCCAACAAAGACCACAGAAGGATAATATATAAACACTAGAATATCTTACTGTCTGAACAGTCACCCGAAGTTCCTCTGTAATGTTGGGGCATCAATCATCAACCCATAGGCCACAGTGTGTCCAGGAGATTTCTCAGCAAGGTAGGAAATTTCAAACTGTCCATCTGCGTTGGCAGTCTGTCAGTCATTTTTCTGTGTCCTCAGAAATTCTCGTAGACTCTTCCATGAATCAAGATCCCTGAAGGTCTGTTTGAGTTTAGTAGTCACTTTCCTGTAGCTCCTGCATGTCCAGTTTATACAGCAACAATCAAGTAGTCTAGGTAAGACCAGTTTCTTGCCCAAATGGCTAATCTTGCCATGTTGAAAGCAAACTCCATAACAAGCCTCTTCAATACCCATCTTCCACTCAGACATAATTGCTGCTGCCAGGAGCAGACATTTCTCATTATAAAAACCCTAAACTACTTTAAATGCCATTTTCTGAAGGTCTTTGAAAAGTTTGAAGACTGTCTATCTCAAATATATCTCTGTATATCTAGAAAACCTAACTAACCTAACTATAAGTTCTAACAATTATAAGTAACTATCTATAGTCTGTATTTAATTATGCATTATGTTTTAAAAGATCAGTATAAGCACAATATTAATCAAGAGGAGAAATATGTGCATCACAAAATTGACCTTGAATTCTTATCAAAAAATGAAAAGCCATACCCATACCATTATTCCCCTTTTTACATTAAAAGCAGATTGGCTGTGATCATTAACCAATTATAAACAATCCCATATAAATGAAAACAAATGTTTATAAACAAGATTCCAAACTGCCTCATGCTGGAAGAGGGCGCTGTTCATACCATGGGGATCATGAAAAAACTCAGAAACCTGTATAAGTCCTTATTTTCGGGTCTGTAAGGCTCAATCATCTTAGCTGTTTTAGATGTTGAATCACTTGTTTCATCAAACCACAGAAGCCTGGAAAGAATCCTCAGTTGTTCATTTTCTGTAGAAACATAAACAAAAACTCCTTTCCCAAGTAACATATCCTTATACTTAAAATTTGAAGTGAAGGCATTTTCAAGAGATATAAATTGAATTAATTCAGCAGCATTTATAATCAAGTGTACTTTAGCATTTGTTCCTTCCTGAGCAATCAAAAAACTGAAAAACACAATAGCGTACAGTATCCAGACTTTCTGTGTATTTTCCATTTTTACGTGGCTTATTTATTTATCTATTGTTACTCTATTTCTTTTACTTTTATTTGTTTTTCTCTGAGACAGGTTTTCTCTTTGGAAATCTGCCTGCCTCTGCCTCTGGAACAATTCCTACCAGCGTGTGCCACCTCAGCCGGCTTCTCTATTTATTTACCACTATGCCTTTTTTCCCCTCAAACTTACATATATTTTTAAACACACTACAAACTTTTACACGTTTTCTTCATCCAAGTCTGACTTTACGTAAATCTTTGTTTTTCTGGCCACGTGTTTTACCTGTTAAAATCGCGGCAGTTTTAAACTGCCATTTGTCCAAGATTGCAGGCATAAGTGTGACTCCAGCTTACTGCCTCAGTCCATGTTGACATCCAGCAAAAGCTATAGGCTTGGAAATGTGGTCCCTGCCACTTCCAGCTGTGCATACATGCCTTTTAATTGTTAGCAGAGTCTCTTAAAATAACCTTTTTTTTGTTGTTGTTGTTCTGTTTTTTATGCTGAGTCAGGAAGACCCCCACTGCTCATTCCTGTGTCCATGCATCAGTATTTCTGGGAAGTGAGTCTTTTGTAAGAAACTATTGGCAAGCAGACCTTGCTGCTCTTCTTGAAGCTGTAGCTCAAGCAGGAAATGGGTCAATGGCACATCACACACTTACATGTTGTTTTGATAGGAGGAGTGTTATGTACTGGTAGGAGGGAATAAGTACCATGTTCTGTGGTTCATTTTCTTTCCAGGGTTCATGTGAGATCCCAATGGGTGCTGGGGAAGCAGCTTGCAAGTAAGAGAGCCTACTATAAAATTTCAGTTTCCATGTATGATGCCTATTCTCTGCACCCGAATATGGTCTCTTCACCATGATCAACTCTTGATTCACATTGAAAGAAACCTCAGTGGGAATTTGCCAGAATTTTTTCTGTGTGTTTCCCTGGCAATTTCTTCTGTCACAGATCTTACAACATGTTTTTGGGTTGTCCAGGCATGTGGAATTGGCTTGTCACAGGCTAGATTTTTTGGGGGGCATGATATGAGATATCTAACAAAAAGTTCTCCACCAAGCTTAACAGAGTCTGGTCAAGCAGAACATGTTCCACTATGCAATTTTGTACTGAAGAATGGAGAGAAGCATCATTGGATTCTTCTGAAAGAGCTGCTGGGTTAGTCCAAAGTTATGTGATCATCTAGAATACTTTCTCCTCAACTCGTTTTGTGTTTAATTTCATTCTGAGTGTCTCTCTGTCTCCCTGTTTCATTCTGTTTGTCTCTCTCTTTGTTTTAGGGGGAATTGGAGCTCTGTGAGGGGTGTAGCACACCATGCATATTAATGAAGGCTTGAAGAGACCACTAGGTTTTTCAGTTTCTATCCAGAAACAGGCAACCATCCTTCGCAGAGCCATTGTGTTTTGGTTAGACTTGAGGACCATCAAGGTGACGGGATTCTTCCTGTTTTTTTGTTTTCTTGTGTGAGCTCAAACCTCTAAACTAAAAACACAGTCTTCCAATGAACTAGAACAGCAGGGACTAGAGGAAATCTGCAGGCTGAGAAGTTGAGGGAGCTGATCATCCATAAACAGATCTTAGCAGGAAAGCTGTAGCATTTCTTGAATATGTCCCAGATGAATTTCGAGGCAGATGGTGAGTTGGAAATTGCAGTCACATAAATGTCTTCTACCTTGCATCTCTGCATTTTGTAGGATCTCTGCATATGGACAAGTCTCCCAGCCAATATCAAGTCTGCTGATCGAGTCAATAAGAACTACTCTCCAGGAAACAATATGCTTGATACTCAAGGAGATATAGAAGTATGTCTGTCTTGCTACCTTCAGAGTTCTCTGTTAAGTTCTGAGGGGGCATTCCTTGAACTCCAAGAGCTCCTACTGTTTATGCCTCCTATGTCAGCCTCTTAAATAAAGGTCTGTCTTACCTTTCCTGGAGAAAAATATATTTTCATTTGCTGTCATAAGTTATAGGAATGAGAGTCCCACCCTTGGTCACTCTTTAATATAACATTGGCTCTTCTATAGAGGCACTAAATGTCATATTCCGGTGACCTTCAATAGTATCATATTTCTAGAAACCTTAACATTCAAGGGTGGATTTTCTTTCTTGACTCTGCCTTCCTATGTGTTAATCAATCCACAGAATGTATAAGTACACAAATGTATAAATTGGAACACCAATTTCTTTTCCAGAAACAAACACTCAACTCAATACTATGAAATTAAGGGCCAATTGTTGAATGAAGGAAAAGAGAGTTTCTCTCAAGATTTAAAACATGGGTGGGATGAAAGGAAACAATTCAAAAATGCTGCTATGGTGTGTGCCACAAATGAATTCAAAGGGTGTTACAGAATGTTTTTTGCTCACGGAGTGAAGAAGGATAATACTTGGAACTGTGCATTGAAATACACCAACACAACACATACACAAACACACACTCACACGTCTTAATATTTTCTTAATGGACAAGGACATATATGGAGGGAGAAATGGCACAGCAGGGAAAGTAGAAGGGAGTGACTATCTTTTCCACCTCATTCCTTGCTGGCTGTGGCACATTATACTACCACTTAGCACTTATTGAATTCTATTGAATTTCTGCTAGCTGGAAACAAATGTGTCTTCATGTACCCTTAATATTTTCCATCAGATGAAGATTACAGAATGTACCTAAAGTGTCAGCATGAGGAAATGGATATCCCTAAATGAACCATACAATAATGATGAGATTCCCATGCATAGGGTATAGTGACATGTCTCTGATCACAGTGCCATAAGTTAGGGACAGAATAATCAGGAGGCTTAGGCAGGTTTTTGATACAAAAAACCCTATCTGAAAAAATAATATAAATAAAATTAAAAAGAGAAATTGTTGACAGAGCAATCTGTGGAAATATGGGATGACATGGCACTGTGCATTCTCACATCTGGTCTCCCAGAGGTTTCAGTTGGAGATCTGAATTTCTCCTCTATTTGGAAGACAAACCTGGATTTTCTGTAACAAGAAAAACCCTCTCTTACCTAGTAAGCCAAGGTCTTGGAGACAATTATTGACCTCTGATCATAAAAGGCTTATGTGTAATTCAGGGATGCTTTTCATTCATACACCTTTTGAATAATTCCTGGAGGGACTTCATGGGGTCAGGTCTCACTGGAGACTTAGTGTTCAATTCAAGAGTGTGCAGAAACAGTCTTATATTAGTGGGACTACCAAGAGTGTCTAGACCAAATAGGAATTTGCATGTCAATGAGACTTTGTAGGGTATTTGTTCTCCACCTTCATAATATGATAGCAGATTTGTGATGATGTCTCTAAAGGAGAATTTGACAATAATAATGCATCCATTTGGAAAAAATCATTTTCAGTACATTCTGGGATGTGCTGTTGTAAAGAACATCATCAATCATATACATCCCTTCCTAGACTTGCACAGATATGCTCTCCTTCACAGAAAAGTGGCTTTTGTGCAGGAAACTACAATTCTGCCTATCCTGAAGATTTGTCCTAAAACTGTTTAGCTGGAGGAATAAAAGAGAGCCTGAGCCACACCTGATATAATGGCCTGCATTCCCTCAAGGGACTAGGGTCTATTGTCAATGGGCCTGGATTGTTTTTTCTTATCTTTTAACATCAATTTGAACTATTGATGTTACTGTGTGCTGAAGTACAGTGTGCTGGCAAGATTTCTCCAATTGTTTAGATATATTAATTTGGATAGAAAGTAACAGTGTAGTAAGGTCTGAATTCACATCAGATATGAATAGACTGTGAGTGGATAACAGGGGGATGTGAGAAACCTGGGGAACTGACTGTAGAGGCACAAGGTGAGCCAACACAGCATGGTAGTTTTTGCCTTTATTATTCTCACAAGACACAAAACTGCCTGCAATGCTAATATCTAACAAACTAGAATTAAAAAAAGTCATTCAAAAGAGATGAAGGATGGCATTACATACTCATCACAGGAGAAATCCACCCAGATGAAGTGTCTATCCTGAACATCTATGCCTCAAATACAAAGCAAATACAAAGGCATCCACATTCATAAAAGAAACATTACTAAAACTTGAATCACATATAAACACCGCACACTTATAGGGGGATATTTCAACCCACCACTCTCACCACTAGATAGGAATTCCACACAGAAACACAACAAAGAAGCAAAGGGTTTAGTAGAAGTAATGAACCAACTGGGATTAACAGACATCTATAGAACATTTCATCCACATTAAAAAGAATATACCTTCTTCTCACCACCACATGGAACTTTCTCAAAAATTGACCACATACTTGGCAACATATCCAACCTCAGCAGCATCAAAAAATTGGAAGAACCCCATGCATGTTATCAGACCACCATGCTTTAAAATTAGAATTCAACAAAAACACAAATTGCAGAAAACTTACAAACTCATGGAAATTGAATAATGCACAACTGCAGCATTCCATGGGTCCACGAAGAAATAAAAAAGAAATTAAATACTTCCTAGAATTCAATGAGAATGAAGACACAATATACCCAAACCTATGGGACATTTTGAAAGTAGTGCTACGAGGGAAGTTCATAGCACTAAGTGCCCACATGAAGAAACTGGAGAATTGTTATACTAGAGAATTAACAGCACAGCTGAAAGCTCTAGGAAACAAAGAAACAAACTCCCCCAGGAGGAGTAGACACCAGGAAATAATCAAATTGAGGGCTGAAATCAATAAAGTAGAAACTAGGAAAACAATACAAAGAATCAATGAGAAAATAAACAAGATAGACACACTTTTGTTCAAACCTACTAAACAGCAGAGATTGAACATGCAAATTAACCAAATCAGAAATGAAAATGGGGACATAACAATGGACTCTGAGGAAATTCAGAGAATCATCAGGTCACATTTTGAAAAACTGTACTCCACAGAATTCGAAAATTCAAAGTATATGGATGACATCCTGGATAGCTATTATTTCGCAAAATTAAATCAAGAACAGATAAGCAATTTAAATAGACCTATAACACCTATGGAAATAGAAGCAGTCTTCAAAAGTTTCCCAACAAAAAAAGCACAGATCCAGATGGCCTCAGTGCAGAATTCTACCAGAAATTAAAAGAACAGCTTATACCAATTCTTCTCAAAGTATTCCATGCAATAGACGCAGAACGGTCTTTGCCAAACTCTTTCTATGAGGTTTCAATAACCTTGATTCCCAAGGCACACAAAGACACAACTAAGAAAGAGAACTTCAGACCAATGACCCTCATGAATATTGATGCAAAAATACTCTATAAAATACTGGCAAATCTGGTCCACGAATAAATAAAAACAATCATTCACCACGATCAAGTAGGTTTCATCCAAGGGATGCAGGGATGGTTCAACATACAAAAATCCATCAACGTAATCCACCATATAAACAGGATGAAAAACAAAAATAACATGATCATCTAACTATATGCTGAAAAGGCCTTTGACAAAATCCAATACCCCTTCATGATAAAGGTCTTGGAGATATCTGGGATAACAGGAACATACTTAAACATAATAAAATCTATATACAGTAAACCAACAGCCAACATCAAACTAAATGTAAAGAAACTCAACACAATTCCTCTAAAATCAGAAACAAAAAAGGCTGTTCACTCTCTCCAGACCTTTCCAACATTGTACTTGAAGTACTAGCCATTACCATATGACAACAAAGGGGGATCAAGGGGATACAAATTGGGAAGGAAGAGGTCAAACTTTCACTGTTTGCAGATGATATGATAGTATATGTAAATAACCCAAAGAACTCTAACAGGGAACTCTTACAGCTGATTAACACCTTCAGCAAAGTGGCAGGCTACAAGATCAACTCAAGAAAATCAGTTGCCCTACTCTTTACAGATTATTAAAGGGCTGAGAAACATCACCCTTTACAATTGCCACAAACAACATAAAATTCCTTGGGGTAACACTAACCAAACAAGTGAAAAACCTGTATCACAAGAACTTTGAATTTTTAAAGAAAGAAATTAAGGAAGCCCTCAGAAAATGGAATGATCTCCCATGCTCTTCGATAGGTAGGATCAATATAGTAAAAATGGCAATCCTGGCAAAACGTATCTACAGATTCAAAGCAATCCCCATTAAAATCCCAGCACAATTCTTCACAGACCTTGAAAGAACAATAATCAATTTTGTATGGAACAACAAAAGACCCAGGATTGCCAAAAACCCAACAAGGCAACATCCGGAGGCATCACCATCCCTGACTTCAACCTCTATTATAGAGCTATAGTCCTGAAAACAGCTTGGTATTGGCACAAAAATAGACAGGTAGACCAATGGAATCGAATTGAAAACCCTGATATTTACCCACATATATGAACATCTGATCTTTGACAAAGAATCTAAAAATATACAATGGAATAAAGAAAGCATCTTCAACAAATGGTGCTGTCATAACTGGAGGCTGGCGTGTAGAAGAATGTGGATTGATCCTTGTTTATTGCCATACACAAACGTAACTCCAAATGGATCAAAGAACTCAACACAAATACAGGCACACTGAACCTCTTAGAAGAGGGGGTGTCAGTCAGGAGGCTTAGGTAATCTATTGAGCCTTGGGCAGTAGTTCAGTATTCATCCCGAATATACACATGGATTTTGGACTCACATCCAACAATGTGAGATGCACTCTCACCCTGAACTCTTGGGGGAGGACCTTGGGCCTGCCCTGGATGAAATGACAGACTTTGGATCTACCCATGGAGGACATCACCCTTCCTGCAGAAATGAGGGGATATTCGGGGTGTTGGGGGAGGGGAGTGAAACACAGAGGGACCTGGAACTGACTTGTGAAGCAACCTTGTTTCTAATCTAAATTTAAACTTAAAAATAAATAATAATAATAAATAAAAATATTTACTTACATTAGCAACCCTGAAAAAAAGAGTGGTTTCAGCTGTAGCTCCAGATTGTAACACAGACCTTCTCAAATGGAGAGATGATGAGTTGCATGCAGAACCTTTTACCTTCAGAGTTCTTTGTTATGTTCTGTTAAGTTTTGAGGGTGCATTCCTTGAACTCAAAGTACTCCTACTGTTTATGCCTCCTATGTCAGGGTCTTAAATAAAGATGTGTCTTACCTTTCATGAAGAAAAATATATTTTCATTTGCATACATAAGTTATAGGAATGAGAGTCCCACCCTTAGTCACTCTTATATAACATTAGCTCTCCTATAGGAGCACTAAATATCACTTGACAGTGACCTTCCATAGTATCACATTTCCAGAAACCATAACATTCAAGGGTGGATTTTTTTCTTGACTCTGCCTTCCTATGTGTTAATCAACCCACACAATGTATAAGTACACAAATGTATAAATGGAATAAAAGTTTGAAAACCAATTTCCATACCAAAAAACACTCGATACTTTGAAGTGACATAGAAATTAATTGTCAATTTTCAAGTGAAGGAAAAGAGAGTTTCTCTCAAGATTTAGAACAATTCAAAAATGCTGCTATGGTGGGTGCCACAAATGCCTTCAAAGGGTGTTCCAGAATGTTTTTTGCTCACAGATTGAAGAAGGATAATACTTGGAACTGTGCATGACAATACACCAACACACACACACACACACACACACACACACACACACACACGAGACACCTCTTAATATTTTCTTAATGGACAAGGACATATATGGAGGGAGAAATGGCAAAGTTGGGAAAGTAGACGGGAGTGACTATATTTTCCACTTCATTCCTTGCTGGCTGTGGCACATTATACTACCTCTTAGCACTTATTGAATCCTATTGGATTTCTGTTAGCTGTTAACAAGTGTGTCTTCATGTACCCTTAATATTTTCCATCAGATAAAAATTACATAATGTACCTAAAGTGTCAGCATGAGGAAATGGATATCACTAAATGAAGCATACAATAATGATGAGATTCCCATGCATGGGCTATGGTGACATGACTCTGATCATAATACCATAAATTAGGGAAAGAATAATCAGTAATCTTAGGCAGGTTTTTGCTATCTGAAAAATAATAAAAATTAAAAAGAGATATTGTTGACAGGGCAATCTGTGGAAATATGGGATGACATGGCCCTGTGCATTCTCACATCTGGTCTCCCAGAGGTGTCAGTTGGAGATCTGAATTTCTCCTCTGTTTGGAAGACAAACCTGGATTTTCTGCAACAAGCAAATCCCTCTCTTATTATCTAGTAAGACAAGTCTTTGGAGAAGATTCTTGACCTCTGACATTAAAAGGCTTAAGTGTAATTCAGGGGTACTTTTCATTCATAAAACTTTTGAATACTTCCTGGAGGGACTTCATGGAGTCTGCTCTCACTGGAGACTTAGTGTTCAATTCAACAGTGTGAAGAACCACGGAGAGTGCCTAGACCAAGCATAGGAATTTGCATGTCAATGAGAATTTGAAGGGTATTTGTTCTCCACCTTCATAATATTATGGCATATTTGTGATGATGTCTCTAAAGTAGAATTTAAGAAGAATAATGCAGCCATTTGCAAAAAAACATTTTCAGTACATTCTGGGATGTGCTGTTGTAAAGAGCAGCATCAATCATATCTCTCCCTTCCTAGTCTTGCACATATATGCTCTCCTTCATAGAAAAGAGGCTTTTGTGCAGGCAACTACAATTCTGGCTATCCTGAAGATTTGTCCTAAAACTGTTTAGCTGGAGGAATAAAAGACAGCCTGATCCACACCTGATGTAATTGCTTGCATTCCCTCAAGGGACTAGGGTCTAATGTCCATAGGCCTGGATTGTTTTTTCTTATTTTTTAATATCCATTTGAACTATTACTGAGAAGTATAGTGTGCTGGCACGATTTCTCTAATTGTTTAGACATATTAATTTTGATAGAAATAACAGTTTAGGAAGGTTTGAACTCAGATCAGATATGAATAGTCTGGATTAGATAACAGGGGGATGTGTGCAGCTTGGGGAACTGACTGAAGAGCCACAAGGGGAGTCAACCCAGCATGGTAATTTGAGCACTTATTATTCTCACAGGACTCAAACCTGCCTGCGTTCAACTCCTCAACCTCTAAATCCTCTTATAACCAGAAATATGTATTCACAGGAAGCCAATTAACTCTGCAGAAAGCCTGAAATCTGCAGAGTAAATTACCAATGTGGAAGGCCTACAGAATTTCCAACAAATCAGATATCTCTGGTTTTGGTAGAATTAGGTGCTGCAGGTTTTGCTTTGTGTATCAGGGGAGATTCCTGCTTAGGGAAACTTGAATTATCCTGAGGTATGTGGAAAACTGGTTATCTGGAGGACATGTTCATTCCACATTACCTCAGCAGCCCCTTCCCTAAAATCCCATCTTTCCTGGAGACCATGGAATCCACTGATATAACCTGTGTTGTAGCAACACCATCTGCCTTTGGAGAGTCCTTCAGTGCATTAAAGGTTCAAAAATGAACATGTTGGCAAGATTGGGTGATCTCCTTAAGAAAGAATATGGAGAGTGGAGATAGACTAGAGACAGGCAAAAGAAGGCTGACCTTCATCCTCAGTTTATACAGTCAAAGAAGAAAAATTTCAAAAAGAAGAATAGTAAGTCCTGGACTAAACATAGGGTGCTCGGTGTAGAAGGTTGTTTTTATCTTGGATTTGGGTAAGGGGACACAGGAATTGGGGTTTCTGGGTAGAAATTGGAGTATACTGCCTGACAGTACTTCAGGCAGTCAAGGATTCCAGGCTAATAATTTGTCTCTCCCAGAATCCAGGAACTGACTAGTCAATAGCTGTTATCCTGGGAATTCGTGATTTTAATTCTTACAGTATAGGGATGGAGGACCAGCATCAAAATGATACTAACAGGAGGGAGAGATGAGTGGAGTGTGCCAAGTTCCAGGCAGGTCATCACTGTTCTTCAATGCCAGTGGATGACTTTATGTGATGTCCTACTTTTCTGTGTGCCCTGAATAATCATTGCCATTAATTTGTGTGTCTGGTGATCATGTTCTGCAGCTTTATGACTTCTCAACCCACCTATAACCACTTTCTTGGAGTAACATGTCATGATGTTTAGGATTCTCAAGAAAGAACTGCATACCTGTGGACTATGGTAATTTTTTCTTAGATTTTAAAACGACAGACGTGTCAATTCTGTAGGTAAGCTGAATGTAGAATCTTCAGCTGTGAATAAACCTGGGCATATTCTTTCTTATTTTACCTGAAGTATGTACTGAGGAATCAGGGGAAAGCAGTGGCTGAGAAATGCAAATAACTTCAGTCCTGAGAGAGCTGAGATTGCCTGTATAGGAATCTCAAGCATGGCTCAAAATATACTATTGTGTCAATGAGTCTCAGGCAAGGAGCATTCTGAAATAATTTTGGGGGCTCGGAGTGATCTGGGGAACTATAACCAAACCCAGCCCTCCTCATCAAAAAGGAGATGAAACAGCAGATGGAGAGTCTGAAAAACCAGCATGAGCAACTTCACACAGAAACAAATGTTCTCTGAGATTGCCTCGTCTCCTTCACTGAACAATTTTCTTTTTTTTATTTATTTTTAATTTTTTTTATTTTTCAGTTTAAATTTAGATAAGAAACAAGGTTGCTTCAAAAGTCAGTTCCAGGTCCCTCTCCCTTTCCCTCCCCTCCTCCCGTGCCCTCCCCCAAACCCCCTCCTTCCCCCAGGGAGGGTGAGGGCCTCCATGGGGGTGTCCATAGTCTGTCATTTCATATAGGGCAGGGCCTAGATCCTTCTCCAAGAGGTCAGGGTGAGTGTGCATCTCACATTGTTCGATGGGAGTCCAAAGTCCATGTGTATATTCGGGATGAATACTGAACTACTGTCCAAGGCTCAATAGATTACCTAGGCCTCCTCACTGACCCTCATATTCAGGGGCTCTTGATCAGTCCCATGCTTCATTCCCAGGCTGATGCCTGGGATTCAAGAGTTAACCTTTGTCAGGTCAGCTCTTTCTGGGGGTTAAACCAGCCCAGTCTTAATCCCTTTGATCATCAGTCCTCCCTCTCTGTTACTGGCTTACTTGAGTTCAGCTCATTACTTAACCGAGGGAGACTGCCTCTTCTTCGATCAGCCACTGAAAGAAGTTTCTGTTTTCCAGAGTCTCTGGCCATGGGATTGTAGGCTGGCACTACCCAGATCTATGTCTAAAATCCATATATGAGAGAGTACACGCCATGTTTCTGTTTTTGTGACTGGGTTACCTCACTCAGGATGGTTTCTTCTAGTGTCATCCATTTGCCTGCGAATCTCAGGATTCCTTAATTTTTTCTGCTGAATAGTACTCCATTGTGTAAATTTACCACATTTTCTCTATCCACTCTTCGGTTGAGGGACATCTAGGTTGCTTCCAAGTTCTGGCTATTACAAATAATGCTGCTATGAACATAGTGGAAAAGACATATTTGTTGTATGAATGGCATCTTTTGGATATATGCCTAAGAGTGGAGTTGCTGGGTCTTGTGGTAGGTTTATTCCCATTTTTCTGAGGAACCTCCATACTGATTTCCAAAGTGGCTGAACCAGTTGGCACTCCCATCAGCAATGGAGGAGTGTCCCCCTTTCACCACATCCTCTCCAGCATAAATTGTCATTGGTGTTTTTTATTTTAGCCATTCTGACAGGAGTGAGATGGTAACTCAGAGTTGTTTTGATTTGCATTTCCCGGATGGCTAAGGATGTTGAGCACTTTCTCAAGTGCCTCTCAGCCATTTTAGACTCCTCTATTGAAAAATATTCACTAATCCCACATCTGACAGAGGGTTGATCTCCAAAATTTACAAAGAACTCAAGAAGCAAGTCTCCAAAACATCAAAGGAACCAATTAAAAAGTGGGCTGCAGAACAATTTTCTTATAACAAGCACTAATTCTTTCTAATGTAATGGTTACCTTATTGGCTTTATAATTTCATCCTTAATTTATTTCATCTAAGATCTGAGCTTTTGTGTTTCTAAACATTTAGGGTGTCTCTTTGTCAAACACAGTATCTCAAAATGCTTCCCAGAAGCAGAACATTGTTGGGTCGCAGTCTCAACAGGGTCTCTTTGAATCACTTGTCAGCCAAGAGGGGCTTCCTGTATTCCAATACAAGTACATCCTATTTTGTAGTTCTGGTTTACTGTCCTGGCCTTGCCCCACTGACATCAGTATCTATCACCTAAAGAAACATTATCTCTTCCACCTAGGGCTTTTCCACTGTGCTATAATCCTGTATACAATGCTGCTCCTTCTCTACAATGAAGAGATCTCTTAGCATGAACAGCCAGACATCTTCTCTTTTGCCTGATATATTAGACTTGCTTCTGGTCCAGATGTCACAACTGGAAATCTCACTAAAATTTGGAGAGAGTTGGAAAGACTGAGTTTGGGTAAGAAACATGATTTGCAAAGAATGAAGACTCAATAAAAGAAAAGAGAGACTTGGAAAAGAAAGGAATTGAAAACCGGTACCTCAACTTCTAAGTTAGTATATTTGAATGGTCAAATATCCAGGTTTTCACCAGACACCAAGATCAGGAAAAAAAGGGGACCCCAAAAATTTGGGAGGGTATATTTGGAAAATGAGTACCTCAGGTTCTAAGGCTGTACTGATAGAAGAGTTAGTAGAATTGTTAAAGAGACAAGGTGCCAGCATTAAGTGAAGAGACATAAGATTTTATTTCACTCTGGAAAAGACCAAGACCACGTTTTTTACATTCAGAGGTTTAATATTCATGATTGAGAACAAGTTAAAAATGATTACAAAGGGATCTTCAGAAAGAAGGACCAGAATGTTTTCCATTTGCCAATTCCCACTTTGAATATTAGTGAAAGATGCCGCATGAAGAAATAGTGCTAAACTGTTCTACTAGTGATTGGTTACCATTATGCTGTGACACATTAAAAGGAGTGGGTACAGCTGTAGCTCCAGATAGTAACCCAGAACTTCTCAAATGGAGAGATGATGAGGGGCACACAGAACTTTTTAATCACTCAACCAGTTATTACTACTCATCCAGTTGCTTTAGGAAATTCTGTTACCATTAATTTGGAAAATTGGACAGGACTGGGTCATTTTTATCTATCGCCATTGTGACTAAGCCTCTGACCATATGGCCTAGTCCAAGCACATTGAAGTCAGACCAACACAAGTAGGTAGACAAGTGGCCCATATCTAAAATCAAATTGGAAGCTGCACATCAGCTGGTACAAGAGCAATTGGAGGCCAGACATATAGAACTTTCCACCTCCCTTAGGAACACACCTAATTTATTATCAGAAAAAGATAGGAAAATGGCTTCTATTACAGGATTTGACATATGTCAGTAAAACTGTGATGGTCATTGGTGCCGCACAACCAGTTTTACCCACACCAGTAGGAATTCCAAATTTTTAAATCTTTGGCGATGCACCTGATGGTATTGTTACCCACTGAAAGACGTCTCAAACTGCCTAGCTACAACAGAATATTTACAGTTGGAAATGGAAAGATGGTGAAGTCCATGAGGGCCTTTGTAAACCTTTTGTTTTAACTCATGGATTGGATGCAGCTGTTCTGTCACAAGTATTTTCAATTAAGGAATTTTCATTTCCCTCAAATTTTTAAGGAATTTTTTCATTTCCTACTTAAGAGCTCCTATCAACTTCGTAAAGTAGTTGTTAAGGTTGTTTTATTCTACTTCAAATGTGTTGGACTGCTCAGGTAATACAGTTGTAAAATTATTAATTTCTGCTGGTGCCACATTGTCCACCATTGTATTTTACATGTTCTTGTATAGTCATTTACCCATCTGTGTTTAGGATGACTATAGTTATGAGTGTTTTTTTGTGTTGTCTTTGTTGGGTTAGTGGCTTGTTCCTCTATTATCTGTTTAATTAATTGCCTTCTGGATTGAGAGGCTTTGGTGACTGCCAATAATTCCATGCTTAGTAGTGTTTTCTCAGTTGACATTCGTGGGGAGTTAAGTTCTAAATTCCAGCTTATGTTTATGTGTTGTATGTGGAATTTGGAGTCTGCTGTTCTTCTGAGGGGAGTGGGATGTGCATGTACCTGTGGAAATTGCACGAGCTTCAGTGGAGGGCTGGCAATGGGGAGGATGAAGAAATGGTTGGGTGTCTTAGTGGTTTTATTGCTACGAAGTGTCAGCATAACCACAGCCACTATTATACAGGAAATATTTAATGGCTTTGTCTTTTTGTTTTGTTTTGTTTTTTTAACTTGTGGTTTTCTTTTTTGTTATGTATTTATTGACATATATATATTTATATTATAGGAACTTTTATTTCTAATGAAGTTAAAAGCCTTAAAGCTTCAGAAAGAGACAAAAAACAAATTTCACTTTTGGTCTAGCCTCAGTTTCCACTTTCCAGGAAGAGTGATGCCTCCAATGGCTGAGAAAGCTATCCACCTTTCCCTGGTAAACTGATTGCTGTTGTGTTTAATATCATGTGTTTTAAAACTATGAGAAAATCTCTTTCCATGAATCTTTGTCTCTGACATAGATTTATAATGTAGGTCAACATATTAATGTTTCTGTAACTTAACTAGACACATTATCTAGGTCTGTCTTAATTATTAACCCAATACTACTAATCTATGCATTTCTTTTCACTTTGAACATTTTTATTTTAATTTTAAATAGCTTGTTTTACATGTCAATCCCAGTTCCCTCTCCCACTCCTCCTCCCGCATTCCCCTTCCCCCACAGCCTCCCACCCTATTGCCAATTCCTTCCACATAGGGGATATCTAGAGTCTGTCATTTCACTCTGGGTAGAGTCCAGGCACTTCCCTAAGAGTCCAGGCTGAGAGAACATCCCTCTTTGTGCTATGGGCACACAATGACGGTTTGTATTCCAGGAATAGACACTGATCCACAGCTCAGGGCCCCACAGGTTGCCCAGGCCTTCTCGCTGACACTCACATTGGGGGGTCCAGATCAGTCCCATGATGGCCTCCCCGCTGTCAGTCTGGGGTCCAAGAGCTCTCCCCTGTTCAGATCAGCTGTCACTGCTGGTTTTGCCAGCCCATTCTTTGCCAATTTGCTCATCACTCCTCTCTCTGTCACTGGGTTCCTTGGGTTCAGTTCAGTGCTTAATTGTGTGTTTGCCTCTGCTTCCATTAATCACTGGATGAAGGCTCCCGCATGGTTATAGACATCAAGTTCATTATCAGGAATGGGCATTTGAGGTGGTCTCTCCACTATTGCTTATCTTTCCAATTGGTGTTATTCTTTAGACCTTTAGATCACTAGAGGTCACTCTGGTGCCTGATCTGTCTTCTAACCTATGATTCCTTCTTTCCCCTATTCTACCCCCACCCACTCAACTACCTGTTCCCCCATAACCTACTCTCTCTTCCTCTTCTCCCCCTCTCTTCTTCCCAGCTCCCACTCCCCTCCACCCCTTGCCGTGTTCCCCATCCATTCAGAGGATCTTGCCACAATCCTCTTCTCTTGGGTACTATGCATATATGCATATCTTTTAGGTTCTTTATATTTTTAAGTTTAAATTTAAATTAGAAACAAGGTTGCTTCACAAGTCAGTTCCAGGTCCCTCTCACTTTCCCTCCCCTCCTCCCATGCCCTCCCCAATCCCCCCATTATTCCCTCATTTCCCCAGGGATGGTGAGGCCCTCCAAGGGGGTGTCCATAGTCTGTCATTTCATACAGGGCAGGGCCTCCACCCTCCCCAAGAGTTCAGGGTGAGAGTGCATCTCACATTGTTGGATGGGAGTCCAAAGTCTGTTTGTATGCTCGGGATGAGTACTGATCTACTGCCTAAGGCTCAGTAAATTACCTAGGCCTCCTCACTGACATGCAAATTCAGGGGTCTTTATCAGTCCCATGCTGGATTCCGAGGCTGATGCCTGGGTTTCAAAAATTAACATTTGTCAAGTCACCTGTTTCTGGGGGTTAAACCAGCCCTGTCTTAAAGCCTTTGGTCATCTGTGAGGAGCTGCCCTCGCTATCGCTAT
>NW_024430215.1:0-7381 GCF_017639785.1 Mesocricetus auratus
TGTCCCGCGCTACCGTCTCGCCAGCAAGAACGACGCAGAACACTCGGATCCTTCTGCAGTAAAGCTTTAATGCATCTTGAGAGATAGATGATCAGCTTCTTAGAGGGAGACCCCAAGCTAAGAAACCCAGCCCCTTATATAAGCCTAGGAGCTCCGAGTGAGACGTGTAGAGCCGGGATTGGTGGTTTGCACATCACCCCAGATGACGCCACGGGAGAGGCACAGCTTAAACGGTTAACTCCAACTGACAGCAGATGTCAGCGCCATCTTCTAACGGTTAACTCCAACTGACAGCAGATGTCAGCGCCATCTTCTAACGGCAATAGCGATAGCGAGGGCGGCTCCTCACATCTCCCCTATTCATTTATTTTTGAAGCAATAGGACACCCACAACTTTGGAGTGGAGATAGAGGTCAAATCCCCATGTGCAAATTCGGAACATGTACAAAGCTCCTCTCCAGGGTCTTATCCCCAGAGAGAGCCCTGACCAGTCCGATGTCGTTTTTCTGGGGGAAGGAGATCATGACATAGAACCTTCATGCAAGATGACTTATCTCCCAGGAGAAAGTCGTTATACCGCAGACCTCTCCTGTGCAGTGCTTAGCCTTGCAACTCCTTGGGCTGCTGAAGCCTACCCACTCTATCCCGTGCAATGAGACTAGCCTCGTGGGGTGCAAGAGCTGGGAGGCCAGCGACCTATTGCTTTAACATGGTTAACCAAATGTCAGGGAGGCTCCGTGTTCTAAGGCAGCAAGTGCTTGTGCCACCACCACTTTGTCTCTTTTGTTTGGGCTCTGAGCTTACACACCATCCAAAGCATCAACACTATTCCACAGCAGAGAACTAGGCTAAATGATCCTACCCCCACCCATTCCTTAAAATAAGAAAATGCAGATGAAATCCAGGAGGAGAGGCCTTCCATCAGAGAAAGATCCAGATGCGTCGAATTCACTTGCAGGATCGCCATTCTCAACTCACGGAGTGTCTGCTCAAACTCAAAAGTCCAATTCTGTAATAAATGTTGAGACAGAGCTTGTGACAGGTTAGCTGCTCTTGTAAAATTCTCATATTGTACTGAAGTGACACAAAGGCCAGGCAACTTTTGTTCACATCCCAATTGGGCCATCTGCCACAATATATCCAATTGTTCCTGAACCAAATTAATCTGTTGGTTTACCAACATCAGGCCTCCTTGTATCTGAGAATTGGCAGTGGCCTGTTTATCTAGGACCATGGTCACAGTGGCCTATAGTTCATTAATGGTTTGAGTTGTCTGCACAGTGGCAGAAAGTGCAAGGGCCGAGGCGGTAACCGAAGCAGTAACCGCGGCGGTGGCTATCAGGCCCACAATAATAGCAGAGATCCCAAAAATCTCGCTTTTCCCTAAACAAACTCAAATTACTTGGCGTCTCAACAGGAACTGGAACAAATCGAGGCATGCGCATTACCAAAGCAAAAGGGTGCTTAATAGCATCCCAGCATAATGCATAAAAACAATTCTAAGCAGAGCAATTTATTTCTTTCTGATTCTTACCTAAGGTATCATTACTCACAACCCAAATAAAGGGCAGCTGAATAATTAGTTCTCTTAAAAGGGGTATACTTAACATTGGAGGAGGACCAATCAGATGATCCATAGCTCTGTCCCTCACTCAGACTGTTGCCTAATGCCCCTTTCCAATCAAAAGTAATCTGTCCCTTCTCACTATCATAGGAGAAAGATCAGTACAGCTTCCATTAATTCAAAAGGATTAGCATTAGATCTTTCTGGATCCATATGAATAAAATTATCCTTTAATGAAGAAATCACAGTAAAGCACAAGCTTCCTACTAATGACAAGGTTCTCTCATCCTGAAAACTCTGTATCTGAGGATCTAAAGGCAAAAAGGCAAGCCCCAACTCTCTATTAGTTGTGAAAAATCTAGGGAACACCTGGGCATTCTGCATCACTGGCATCGGTAGGGGGAAGGTAGACATGATGGCCCACCGTAACTCTCCCATCATACTAGGAACCATCATCCCGAGTAGGAGAGTCTTCATCACCCACTTGGCCTCCATCCTTCTTATTCTGGAGTTGTGAAGGAGCTCTTCGAGTGAGTCTTTCAGGGATCCACAGGGGGTTTTCTTCCTCCTGTGGAAAAACACACACAGCTCCCCTGGATCTTATAAGAATAGGATCCGGGCCTTTCCAGAGATCAGTCAAGACATCTTTCCATTTTACCATTTCTTTTGGCCTATCAGGCTCTAAACTGTGGCGATCGGCCGCAGTGTGGCCTTGGGCATCAGAGTTCAAGAAATTAAGGGTAAAAAGTGCCATGGATACAGCAACTCTTGGTACCGAGGGTAGAACATCCTCAATACTCCCTTTTGTTTAATCAGATATGATTTGAGTGTACGATGGGCACGTTCCACAATGCCCTGTCCTTGAGGGTTATAAGGTAGGCCAGTTAGATGGGTAACATCCATTTGCCGACAAAACTGTCGGAATTTTTGAGAGGTATATGCTGGTCCATTGTCTGTTTTTAAAATTCTGGGTTTTCCCTAAGCACTCCAGGCCTCAAGGCAATGTTGAATCACATATGAGGCCTTTTCCCCTGTTAGGGGTGTGGCGAACATTACGCCAGAACAGGTGTCAACAGAAACATGAACATATTGAAGCCTTCCAAAAGAGGGAATATGAGTAACATCCATCTGCCACATCTGCAATGGTCTAATGCCACGTGGGTTTATTCCCATGTGGGGAGTAGGTAAGAATTCGCAGCAATTCTGGCATTGAGTAACAATTTCCCTAGCCTCTTTCCTGGATAGAGCAAAACGACGGCGCAAGGTCTCAGCCGTCACATGAAAGCGCTTATGGAATTCTTTTGCTGCTTGTGCATGGGTAGACAAGGCAGCGGCCACCAGCTTTGTAGCCTTGTCCGCTAAGTCATTCCCTAAGGACATGGGACCTGGGAGTCCAGAATGTGCTCGGACATGGGTAATGAAAACAGGAAATCTCCTATTTAACAAGGCAGCTTGTATCTTTTGAAAGATGTTAGCAACTCTGCTGGAGGATCTTATTATTCCAGCTATCTCAAGGAGATTAACTGCATTAACCACATAAGAGGAATCTGATACAATATTGAGGGGTCCTGGAAAAGCCTCAAGAACCTCCAGTACTATCAGACATTCTACAACTTGAGGTGAAGTTTCATTATATTGTTTAGATATAACCCTATCCTTGACCACATAAGCTCCCATACCAGTTTTTGATCCATCAGTGTACACCACAGTCCCATCTGGGAGTGGGTCTTTAGCTGTCACTTGTGGAAACACTATAGCCTGGTTTAGGGCAAACTGTAAAATTGGATGCTTTGGAAAATGATTATCAATTTGTCCTGAAAAGGAAGTAACTAAAACTGCCCAATCACTAGATGTGGCTGCCAAGGTCTGAACTTGTGCAGCAGTATAAGGCACAATCAAGGAATCAGGATCCCTGCCAAAATGTGTAACAGCTGCTTTTATTCCGCGAAGCGCGAGCTGTGCAACAGCATCAGGGTACCAGTCAATAATCTTAGCAGGGGAAGCATTTGGATGAATCCAAAGTAATGGTCCATGTTGCCACAGGACTGCAGTTGGCAATTGAGCTGTCTTAAAAACACACAGATTAAAAGGTAGTGACTCCTCAATACGTTGTAATTGTGCTTCCTGTAAGGCCTCTTCCACCATCTGTAAGGCTCGGTGGGCGGCAGGGGTAAATTTTCTGGGTGAGGAGATATGAGGCTCACCCTCCAGGAGATCGAAGAGGGGTTTTAGATCAGCAGATGGAATTTTTAAAAAGGGCCTCAACCAATTTATATCTCCCAGAAGTTTCTGAAAATCATTTAATGTTTGTAAGTGGTCTTTGCGAATTTCTATTTTCTGAGGAACTATATTTTTGGGAGTAATCATTGAGCCCAAAAAGAGGCCTGTATCTGCAATTTGAACCTTTTCTGAGGCAATCTCTAATCCCCACTGTTTTAATTCAGCCACCAGCATGGGGAAAGCCTTTTGTAAAACATCTAACTCTTTGTGACAAATAAGAATATCGTCCATATAATGGATAACGATTAAAGATGTAAATTGCTTCCTAATTGGCTCCAAAGCCTCCTGCACATACAGCTGACATATTGTTGGGCTATTGGCCATGCCTTGCGGCAGTACCTTCCACTGAAATCTCTTGTCTGGTTCCATATGATTAAGAGAAGGGATAGTGAAGGCAAACCTTGGTCTATCCCGTGGGTAAAGTGGAATAGAGAAGAAACAATCCTTAATATCTATAATAATAAGCTTCCAATCTTGAGGAAGTGCAGAAAGCAAAGGAAGGCCTCTTTGAACAGGGCCAAAAAGATGCATCTGATTGTTAATGGCCCGCAGGTCATGGAGTAATCTCCACTTCCCAGATTTCTTCTTAATAACAAAAATTGGTGTATTCCATGGGGAGGTAGAAGGCTCTAGATGCCCCAGCCGTTCCTGTTCTTGCACTAATCTTGTGACAGCCTCTAATTTTTCAGAGGATAGAGGCCATTGAGAGACCCATAACGGCTCCTCTGTTTTCCATGGTATGGGTCGTGAAGCCTCAACGGCCCCTAAATAAAACCCAGTCCTTTTCTACCCCGATTTCCATGTTGTGTAATGGGTTTTATTCTGCCTTGTTCTTGCCTACCCAAGCCTCTACCCTTTGTATACCCCATCTTTGCCATAATGGCTGATGCCTGGGGGGAGTATTCATTAGTTAGGGTCATGCCCATGGCTTGTAACACATCCCGTCCCCATAAATTTACAGGGAGTGGCAACACATAGGGGGTAAAACATCCCTGTTTGCCCTCAGCATTCCGCCAGGTTAAGGCTGAGGCACTGATGGCAGGAGAGGACTGGTATCCAAGACCTTGTAGAGAATGAGATGAAACAACAGTGGGCCAAGACTTCGGCCACCAATGGAGTGAAATAATGCTTTTGTCTGCTCCCGTATCCATTATCCCTTCAAATTCTTTTCCATTAATTAACAATTTTATTGTAGGTCTCTCATTTAGGGGTATAGCCAGATAGGCTGAATCACTTCCAGAAGATCCCATAGCCCTTTTTTGTAAAGTGTAGGTTTCTCCATCCCCGAGGGAGGGCAGCAACACCAGTTGTGCAATTCTATCTCCCTGCTTTATAGAAAATACACCCCGAGGGCTAGAACAGAGAACTTGAATCTCCTCTTTATGATACGGGTCAACAATTCCAGGATATATAATGAGTCCCTGTAAAGTTAAGGAGCCACGGCCCAGAATAAGCCCAATGGTGGCAGGGGGCAAAGGTCCAGGGGAATGGACTGGGACCGGTTGAACATTCATTTGGGGCATGAGTAAGAAGTCGGAGGCGGCACGCAAGTCCATTCCGGGGGTTCCTCGGAAACCTCTACTTCCTCTTGATTGCTTTTCTGAAATTGGTTCCCATATTTCTGAGGGCCCTGGGACCATGGGCCCCGTGACCCGTTTTTTGATTGGGGTACCTTGGGTTCTTCAATAGGGGGCAGAAGCCTCCCTTTTACATCCCGGACTGACCTGCATTCGCTAGCCCTATGATAACCTTTACCACAACGATGGCAAAGCTTCGATTCTCTTGTTCTTTCAGGGGCTTGACAATCTTTCTTAAGGTGCCCCATTCTCCCACAATTAAAACAAGCTTTTCGACTAGATAAATCTCTACGCCTGTGCGTTTGTAAAATGGCGGCAGCTAGTCCTGCATTGGTTAGGGGTCCCCCAGCTCCCTGCACACTCTGAGCCAATCTTGTAAACCTTTGCTTTTGCGAGGGGCGATAGCCGCCGACATTCCTGGGTTGCTTGTTCATAGACAAGTTGCTCAATCAGGGGCATAGCTTGTTCTGAATCACCAAAGATGCGACTGGCGGCCTCTGTCATTCTGGCCACAAAGTCTGAAAATGGCTCTTGGGGTCCTTGGACAATCTTTGTAAGGTGTCCACTGGACTCTCCCCTTTTGTGAGGGCCTTCCATGCTTTAATAGCGGCGGCCGACACCTGACCATAGACACCCCAGATGTAGTTGGTTTGATTAAGGGCATGTTGACCCTGACCTGTCAGCATTTCAAATGTCCACTGCCTCTGATTCTCATCTTCAGCCGTGGCATTAACTCTAGCTTGTGCCTGGGCTGCATCATACCAGAGAGCCTTCCATTCCATGTATTGTCCCATGTTGGGAAGCACTGCTTTCACTGTCGTCTGCCAGTCAGTGGGAGTCATGGCAAAATTAGCAAGCCTTTCCACCTGTAATGTGGTAAAGTTAGCATTGACCCCATAATTACGAACGGATTCGGCCAATTCTTTGATTTGATTGTAATCTACAGGGGTATGTACTCTTCCGCCTTCCGCATTCTCGAATACTGGAAAAGCTACTTGTATTTTTCTCCGTTCCTCTAAAGGTAAAAAGGAGTCAGTACCAGTATTCAGCCGAAGCTCATACTGCGGAGGCGCTGAGGGGCGTGAGCCCGCCGGATTTATAGGCGGTGGCCTCACATTCATTTTTGTTTTCAGTGGCCGGTGTCTATCAGGGTGATATCTTTCTTCCTCATACCGTGCCACCTCCTCCTCTAGACCACCTTCTTCGCTAGAATACAGAGTGTCAGAATCAGAATTATCTAGCTCCAAGGCTTCTAGCTCTACTGTAGGGTATAGACTAGATTCTGGCTTTTTCTTTTTCTTAGATTTGTTAGGGGGTGAATGATCACTCCCTTCTTTCTCTCCCCTTTCTTAACTTCTTGGGGAGGGCCTTTTTTCTTAGACATGTCTTTCCTTTTGCGAGCTCCCATTCTCTCACTCCGTTCAGTTTCTGACATGCTATCCTGAACTTCCTCTAAGGTTCCCTGACTTTCTATTATAGCAGGGTGACAGGCCTCATCCTCCAAGCAGTTTTTAACTAGCTTCCAAATGGCTTTGGTACCTAAGTGGAGATCTCCTTCTGCATGCTTCCTGTCTAGTTCTTACCTAGCTTGTTCCATGAGGCCACAGTGAGGGACCCGGAACAAGCATACCATGGTGCCACTCTATCTACCTCCTTCACAAAATTTTGAAGTGTTCGTGGTGCAATTTTAAGATCTCTTTGTTTTAGCACAGTCTGTAGGGCAGTAACCACTGACTGTGACAACCCCATCGCGCTAGCGGCTTATCTAAAAACGGCGCTCAACTCCGTTACCAGACTGACAGCACCAGACTGACAGCACCAGACTGACAGCACCAGACTGACAGCACCAGACTGACAGCACCGTTCTGTCAGCACCAGCCACGATGAAGGAGAAGGACAAACAGGACTAGCACCAAAGCCTCCACTGACCCGTCCCACGGTGATGACAAACTAAGGCCAA
>NW_024430216.1:0-6444 GCF_017639785.1 Mesocricetus auratus
TTTTTTTAAATTTTATTTTCCAGTTTAAATTTAGATAAGAATCAAGGTTGCTTCACAAGTCAGTTCCAGGTCCCTCTCCCATTCCCTCCCTTCCTCCCATGCCCTCCCCCCCCCGTTATCCCCTCATTTCTCCAGGGAGGGTGAGGCCCTCCATGGGAGTGTCCATAGTGTGTCATTTCATATAGGGCAGGGGCTAGACCCTTTCCCAAGAGTTAAGGGTGAGAGTGCACCTCACATTGTTCTATTGGAGTCCAAAGTCCGTGTGTATACTTGGGTTGGGTACTGATCTGCTGCCCAAGGCTCAATAGATTCCCTAGGCCTCTTCACTGACACCCAGATTCAGGGGGTCTTGATCAGTCCCATGCTGGCTTCCCAGGCTAATGCCTGGGATTACAGAGTTAACCTTTGTCTGGTCAGCTGTTTCTTGGGGTTAAACCAGCCCAGTCTTAAACCCTTTGATCATCAGTCCTCCCTCTCTGTTACTGGCTTTCTTGAGTTCAGCTCAGTACTTAACCGAGGGAGTCTGCCTCTTCTTCGATCAGCCACTAAATAAAGTTTCTGTTTCCCAGACTCTCTGGCCATAGGATTGTACGCTGGCACTCCCCAGATCTATGTCTAAAATCCATATATGAGAGAGTACATGCCATGTTTCTCTTTTTGTGACTGGGTTACCTCACTCAGGATGGTTTCTTCTAGTGTCATCCATTTGCCTGCGAATCTCATGATTCCATTATTTTTTTCTGCTGAATAGTACTCCATTGTGTAGATGTACCACATTTTCTCTATCCACTCTTCAGGTGAGGGACATCTAGGTTGCTTCCACGTTCTGGCAATTACAAATAAAGCTGCTATGAACATAGTGGAACAGACATCTTTGTTGTATGAATGGGCATCTTTTGGATATATGCCTAAGAGTGTAGTTGCTGGGTCTTGTGGTAGGTTTATTCCCATTTTTCTGAGGAATCTCCATACTGATTTCCAAAGTGGCTGAACCAGTTGGCACTCCCACCAGCAATGGAGGAGTGTCCCCCTTTCACCACATCCTCTCCAGCATAAATTGTCATTGGTGTTTTTGATTTTAGCCATTCTGACAGGGGTGAGATGGTATCTGAGAGTTGTTTAATTTGCATTTCCTGGATGGCTAAGGATGTTGAGCACTTTCTTAAGTGCCTCTCAGCCATTTTAGACTCCTCTATTGAAAACACTCTATTTAGTTCTGCAGCCCACTTTTTAATTGGGTCCTTTGGTGTTTTGGAGACTTGCTTCTTGAGTTCTTTGTAAATTTTGGAGATTAACCCTCTGTCAGATGTGGGATTAGTGAATATTTTTTCCCATTCTGTGGGCTGCCTTTTTGTCTTGCTGACTGTGTCTTTTGCCTTACAGAAGCTTCTCAGTTTCAGTAGGTCCCATTTATTAGTTGTTGATCTTACTGCCCTGTGCTACTGGTGTTATGTTCAGGAAGCTGTCTCCTGTACCAATTCGTTCAAGGGTACCACCCACTTTCTCTTCTAAGAGGTTCAGTGTGGCTGGATTTATGTTGAGGTCATTGATCCATTTGAACTTAAGTTTTGTGCATGGCGATAAACATGGATCGATCTGCATTCTTCTACATGCCAGCCTCCAGTTATGCCAGCACCATTTGTTGAAGATGCTTTCTTTATTCCATTGTATATTTTTAGTTTCTTTGTAAAAGATCAGATGTTCGTACGTGTGTGGGTTAATATCAGGGTTTTCAATTTGATTCCATTGGTCTACCTGTCTATTTTTGTGCCAATACCAAGCTGTTTTCAGGACTATAGCTCTATAATAGAGCTTGAGGTCAGGGATGGTGATGCCTCCGGACGTTGCCTTGTTAAACAGGGTTGTTTTGGCTATCCTGGGTCTTTTGTTTTTCCATACAAAATTGATTATTGTTCTTTCAAGGTCTGTGAAGAACTGTGCTGGGATTTTAATGGGGATTTCATTGAATCTGTAGATTGCTTTTGGCAGGATTGCCATTTTTACTACATTGATCCTACCTATCCAAGAGCATGGGAGATCTTTCCATTTTCTGAGGGCTTCTTTAATTTCTTTCTTTAAAGATTCAAAGTTCTTACGATACAGGTCTTTCACTTGTTTGGTTAGCGTTACCCCAAGGTATCTTATGTTGTTTGTGGCAATTGTAAAGGGTGATGTTTCTCTGATTTCTCTCTCAGCCCTTTTATCATCTGTATATAGTAGGGCTACTGATTTTCTTGAGTTGATCTTGTAGCCTGCCACTTTGCTGAAGGTGTTAATCAGCTGTAAGAGTTCCCTGGTAGAGTTCTTTGGGTCATTGATGTAAACTATCATATCGTCTGCAAACAGTGAAAGTTTGACCTCTTCCTTCCCAATTTGTATCCCCTTGATCCCCCTTTGTTGTCGTATGGCAATAGCTAGAACTTCAAGTACCATGTTGAAAAGGTATGGAGAGAGTGGACAGCCTTGTTTTGTTCCCGATTTTAGAGGAATTGCGTTGAGTTTCTGTCCATTTAGTTTGATGTTGGCTGTTGGTTTACTGTATATAGCTTTTATTATGTTTAAGTATGTCCCTGTTATCCCAGATCTCTCCAAGACCTTTATCATGAAGTGGTGTTGGATTTTGTCAAAGGCTTTTTCAGCATCTAGTGAGATGATCATGTGATTTTTGTTTTTCAGCTTGTTTATATGGTGGATTACATTGATGGATTTTCGTATGTTGAACCATCCCTGCATTCCTGGGATGAAACCTACTTGATTGTGGTGAATGATTGTTTTGATGTGTTCTTGGATCCGATTTGCCAGTATTTTATTGAGTATTTTTGCATCAATGTTCATGAGGGATATTGGTCTGAAGTTCTCTTTCTTAGTTGTATCTTTGTGTGGCTTGGGGATCAAGGTTATTGAAGCCTCATAGAAAGAGTTTGGCAAAGACCCTTCTGCTTCTATTGTGTGGAACACTTTGAGAAGAATTGGTATAAGCTGTTCTTTGAATTTCTGGTAGAATTCTGCACTGAGGCCATCTGGACCTGGGCTTTTTTTGGTTGGGAGACTTTTGATGACAGCTTCTATTTCCATAGGGGTTATAGGTCTATTTAAATTGCTTATCTGTTCTTGATTTAGTTTTGGCAATTGATAGATGTCCAGGAAGTCATCCATTTCCTTTAAATTTTCAAATTTTGTGGAGTACAGGTTTTCAAAGTATGACCTAATGATTCTCTGGATTTCCTCAGAGTCTGTTGTTATATCCCCCTTTTCATTTCTAATTTTGTTACTTTGCGTGTTCACTCTCTGCTGTTTGGTAAGTTTGGACAAAGGTTTGTCTATCTTGTTGATTTTCTCAAAGAACCAACTCTTCGTTGTGTTGATTCTTTGTATTGTTTTCCTGGTTTCTACTTTATTGATTTCAGCCCTCAATTTGATTATTTCCTGGCGTCTACTCCTCCTGGGGGGAGTGTGCTTCTTTGTGTTCTAGAGCTTTCAGCTGTGATGTTAATTCTCTGGTATAACTGTTCTCCTGTTTCTTCATGTGAGCATTTAGCACTATGAACTTCCCCCGTAGCACTGCTTTCAAAGAGTCCCATAGGTTTGGGTATGTTGTGTCTTCATTCTCATTTAATTCGTGGAAGTCTTTAATTTCTTTTTTTATTTCCTCTTTGACCCAGGGATGGTGCAGTTGAGCATTATTCAATTTCCATGAGTTTGTAGGTTTTCTGCAATTTGTGTTGTTGTTGAATTCTAATTTTAAACCATGGTGGTCTGATAAGATGCATGGAGTTATTCCAATTTTTTTTTGTAGCTGCTGAGGTTTGATATGTTGCCAAGTATGTGGTCGACTTTTGAGAAGGTTCCATGTGGTGGTGAGAAGAAGGTATATTCTTTTTTATGTGGATGAAATGTTCTATAGATATCTGTTAATCCCAGTTGGGTCATTACTTCTATTAGCCCTTTTGCTTCTTTGTTGAGTTTCTGTTTGGTATTCCTGTCTAGTGGTGAGAGTGGTGTGTTGAAATCTCCCAATATAACTGTGTGGGGCTTTAGATGAGATTTAAGTTCTAATAATTTTTTTTAACGAATGTGGATGCCTTTGTATTTGGGGCATAGATGTTCAGAATAGACACTTCCTCTTGGTGGGTTTCACCTGTGATGAGTATGTAATGACCTCCTTCATCTCTTTTGATTGATTTTATTTTAAAGTCTAGTTTGTTAGATATTAGGATTGCTACCCCGGCTTGTTTCTTGGGTCCATTCGATTGAAAAATTTTTCCCAACCTTTAATTCTCAGGTAATGTCTGTCTTTAAGGGTGAGGTGTGTTTCCTGTATGCAGCAGAAGGAAGGGTTCTGTCTTTGAATCCAATCTGCTAGTCTGTGTCTTTTTATGGGTGAGTTAAGGCCATTAATATTGAGGGATATTAATGACCAATGATTGCTTATCCTTCTTCGATTTGCGATGGTTGTTGTTGGTGGAATTATGTGTGGAATTTCACCCCTTTGTTCTTTTGGCTGTTGGTAGAGAGAGATTCTTTAATGCTTATGTTTTTCTGGTTGTAGTTAGCTTCCTTGGGTTGGAGTTTTCCTTCCAAAATTTTCTGTAGGGCTGGGTTAGTGGACACATATTGCTTGAATCTAGTTTTGTCATGGAATATCTTGTTTTCTCCGTCTATAGTGATTGAGAGCTTTGCCGGGTATAGTAGTCTGGGCTGGCATCCGTGGTCTCTTAGTGTAGGTAGAATATCTATCCAGGACCTTCTGGCTTTCAGTGTTTCCATGGAGAAATCAGGTGTAATTCTGATAGGTCTGCCTTTATATGTTACTTGACCTTTTTCCTTAGCTGCTCTTAATATTCTTTCTTTATTCTGTATGTTTGGGGTCTTGATTATTATGTGGCGAGGGGATTTTTTTTGTGGTCCACTCTATTTGGTGTTCTGTAGGCTTCTTGTACCTTCATTGGCATGTCTTTCTTAAGGTTGGGAAAGTTTTCTTCTATGATTTTGTTGAATATGCCTTCTGCCCCTTTGAGCTGGATTTCTTCTCCTTCTTCTATACCTATTATTCTTAGGTTTGGTCTTTTCATGGTGTCCCATATTTCCTGGATGTTTTGTGTTAAGGATTTGTTGGATTTAAGGTTTTCTTTGGTTGATAAATCCATTTCTCCTAGTGTATCTTAAACACTTGAGATTCTCTCTTCCATCTCTTCTATTCTGTTGGTAATGCTTGTATTGGTAGTGCCTGTCTGTTTGTCCAGCTTTTCTATTTTCTGCCTTTCTTCAGATTGTGTTTTTTATAATGACTCTATTTCAGTTTTCAACCCTTGCAGTGTTTGCATTGCTTCTTGCAATTTTCTGTTTATCTGTTTGTCCGTTTGTTGCCTTTTATGAATTTTTTGGTTTGTTCTTTCTTCCATTTCTTGCATTTTTTGGTTTGTTTTTTGTTACATTTCTCCCATTTTGTGCTTTGTTTCTTCTTCCATTTCCTGCCTTTTTTGATTTGTTTCTTCTTCCATTTCCTGCCTTTTTTGGTATGATTCTTCTTCCAATTCTTGCATTTTTTGGTTTGTTTTTTCTTCCATTTCTTGCATTTTTTTGCTTCATTTCTTCTTCCATTTTCTGCCTTTTTTAGTTTGTTTTTTCTTCCAATTCTTGCATTTTTTGGTTTGTTTTTTCTTCCATTTCTTTGAGGGATTTTCCAATATCCTCTTTTAGGGCCTCTATCATTTTCATGAAAGTGCTTTTAAGGTCGTTCTCTTCTGCTTCGTCCGTATTGGAATGTTGGGGTCTTGCTGGTGTGGAGTCTCTAGAATCTGGCGGTGTCATATTTTTCTGTTGCTGACTGTGTTTTTGTATTGTCTCTTTCCCATCTCTTCTTCTAGTGGGTGCAGAAAGAGCCCCTTACTGGTCTGGGGACCAGAGTTCCCTTTTGGTGGGTGCTAGCAAGTCCAATAATCTGGTGGTTTTCTATTCCTTGTCCGAATGCTGGTCCCGTGGGTGGAGAAGAAGAACAGGGATCTGGGGCGCTTATCCTCTTACCTGGTCCCCTGGACCCTATGCTGGGTCCTGTTGTACTTGATCCAGAACAGCTACTCCCCTGGTCTCCCTGGGTCCTCTGGTTTCCTGGTCTCGTTGGTGGGAGAGAAGACCTGGGGTCTGGGTGCTTGGCTCCCGCCGGGATTGGGAGCTCTGTGCAGGTCCCAGGCGATCTGCAGGTACTGGAGCACAGGCCGGGAAGCCGGCCTGTTTACCTGATGCTGCTGGAAGAACCGCCACTTCCCTGGACTCCCAGCCTCCTCTCCTTTCCTGGTCTCGTTGGTGTGAGCAAAGATCCGGAGTCTGGGGTGCTTGGCTCCCGCCAGGATTGGGAGCTCTGTGCAGGTCCCAGGCTATCTGCAGTCACTGTAGCACAGGCCGGGAAGCCGGCCTGTTTACCTGATGCTGCTGGAAGAACCGCCC
>NW_024430217.1:0-79685 GCF_017639785.1 Mesocricetus auratus
ACACTCTGATTAATATTTAGAAAAACACACTCCGTGATTAATATTTAGAGATAAACACACAATCTATGAGTTATATTAAGATAAACACACTCTCTGATAAACATTTAGAGATAAACAATCACACTATGATTATAATTTGCAGATAAACACTCACTCTATGATTAATATTTATAGAAAACACAGCACTCTGTGATTACTTTCATTGATAAACACTCCAGGTTTATAATTTAGAGTTAACATTCACTCTATGATTAATATTTACAGATGAACACCCACTCTGTGATTATTTTCATTGATAAACACTCCAGGTTTAATACTTAGAGATAAACACACACTCTATGATTAATATTAAGATGAACACACACTCTGTGTTTAATATTTATTGATAAACCTCCAATGATTAATGTTAAGGGATAAACAAAAACACTGTGATTAATATTTAGAGATTAACACACACACTATGATTAATATGTAGATAAACATACACCTATTATTTACATTTAGAGATAATCATACACTCTCTGATTAATATTTAGAGATAAACACACACTCTGTGATTAATATTTAGAGATAAACACTGTATGATTAATATTTAGAGATAAACACACACTCTGTGATTAATATTTAGAGATAATCACACACTCAATGATTAATATTTAGAGATACACACACAATGTGATTGATATTTAGAGATAAGCACAACTCTATTAGCAATATTTAGAGATAAACAAAAAATCTATGGTTAATATTTAGAGATAAACACAACGCTATGATTAATATTTAGAGATAAACTCACACTCTATGATTAAAATTATAGATAAAAACACACTCTATTACAGATATTTAATGATAATCACACACTCAATGATCAATATTTAGAGATAAACACACACACGATGATAAATAATAGATATAAATATACACTTTATGATTAATATTTAGAGATAAACACACACTCTGTGATTAATATTTAGAGATAAACACAATCTCTATGATTAATATTTAGAGCTACATACACACTCTCTTATTAATGTTTGGAGATAAACATACAGACTATGATTAATATGTAGAGATAGACACACACACTATGATTAATATTTAGGGATAAATACACTCTATGATTAGTATTTAGAGATAAACACCCACTCTGTGATTAATATTCAGAGAAACACACATTTTCTATGTTTAATATTTAGAGATACACACACTATGTGATTAATATTTAGAGATAAACACACACTCTATTATTAATATTGAGAGGTAACCATTCACACTATTATTAATATTTATAGATGAACACATACTCAATGATTAATATTTAGAAATAAACACACAATCTATGATAAATATTTAGAGATAGACACACACTCTATGAGCAATGTCAGTTAAAAACACTCTATGATTAATGTTTAGAGATAAACCCTCACTTTAATTAATATTTAGAGATATACACACTCTGTGATTAATATCTAGAGATAAACACACATTATAAGATTAATATTTAGAGATGAACATACACTGTATGATTAATTTTTATAGATAAACACACTCTATTATTAATATTTATAAATAAACACACATTGTATGATTAATATTTAGAGATAAACACACGATATATGATTAAAAGTTAGAGATAAACACACACTCTAAGATTAATATTTAGAGATAAATACACTCTATGATTAATATTTAGAGTTAAACACACATTCTGTGATTAATATTTAGAGATAAAATAACTGTATGATTAATATTTAGAGATGAACACACACTCTGTTATTAATTATTAGAGATAAACACACTATGATTAATAATTAGAGATAAAAACACACTCTTTGAAATAATACTTAGAGATAATCACAAACTCTATGATTAATATTTAGAAGACACACACACACTCTATGATTAGTATTACAGTATTACACTCTATAATTAATATTTAGAGATAAACACACGATCTATGAGTAATACTTATAGATTAAAACAACTCCACATTTAATATTTGGAGAAATCCACACACATTCTATGATTAATATTTAGAGATACACACACTATGTGATTATTATTTAGAGATAACCACACGCTCTGTGATTAATTTTTAGAGAAAAGCACACACTCTATGATGAATAATTATAGATACACATACTTTGTGATCAATATTTAGAGATAAACACACACTCTAGATTAATACTTAGAAGAAAAATCATACACTATGATTAATATAACAAATAAACACTCTATGATTAATATTAGAGATAAATACAACTGTATAATCAATATTTAGAAATAAACTTCGACACTATGCTTAATATTAGAGATAAACACACACTCTATGATTAATATTTAGAAGGTAAACACACAGACTATGATTATTATTTAGAGATAAACACACGCTCTATGATTAATATTTAGAGATCACCACACAGACTATTATTAATATTTAGAGATAAATACACTGAACGATTACTATTTAGAGATAAACACACCCACTATGATTAATATTTATAAGAAGAAGAACACACTCTATGATAATATTAAAGATAAACACACTATGATTAGTGTATATAGATAAATGCACATTCAATGAATAATATTTAGGGATAACACACACTATAAATAATATTTATATAAGCACATACTCTGTTATTAATATTCATAATAAAAACAAACCCTATGATTAATATTTAGAAGGTAATGACACACTCTATGATTAATATTTAGAGATAAATACACACTGTGATTAATATTTAGAGATAAACACATACAATATGATTAATATTTAGAGATAAACAGACACGCTATGATTAATATTTATTAATATACACTTTGTGATTAGTATTTAGGAATAAACACTCTATGATTAATATTTAGAGATAAACACACTATGATTAATATTTACAGATCAAAACTCTATGATTAACATTTAGAGATAAACACACACTCTATGATTAATATATAGAAACAAACACACACTCTATGATTACTATTTAGAGATAACCAGACCCACTTTAATTAATATATAGAGATAAATACACATTCTGTGATTAATATTTAGAGATAAACGCACACTCTGAGATTAATATTTAGAGAAAAACACAGACTCCATGATTAATATTTAGATATAAATATGCCCTCTATGATTAATATGTACAGGTAAACACTCTATGATTAACATATAGAGATAAACTCACACTCTATCAGTAGGAATTACAGATAAACACACAGTGTATGATTAATATTAAGAGACACAAATGCTATGATCAATATTTAGAGCTAAACACACACTCTATGATTAATATTTAGTGATAAAAATCTTGAATCAATATTTAGACATAAACATTGTGATTAAAATTTAGAGATAAACAGACCCCCTATGATCATTATTTAGAGATAAACACACACACACTATGATTAATATTAGAGATAAACACACAATGTATGATCAATATTTAGAGATAAAAACACACACTATGATTAACATTTAGAGATAAACTCACACTGTATGAGTACCACTGCCTGATTAACACACACTGTATGATTAATATTTAGAGATAAACACAAATTCTTTGATTAATTTTCAGAGATAAACACACACTGTATGATTAATATTTATAAGAAGAACACACTCTATGATTAATATTAAAGATAAACAAAATATGATTAATGTATATAGATAAAAGCACATTCAATGAATAATATTTAGAGGTAACACACACACTATGAATAATATTTAGATGAGCACACACTCTGTTATTAATATTCATAATAAACACAAACTCTGTGATTAATATTTAAAAGGTAATGACACACTCTATGATTAATATTTAGATATAAATACTCACTGTGATCAATATTTATTGATAAACACACACAATATGATTAATATTTAGAGATAAACACTCTATGATTAATATTTAGAGATAAGCACACACTCTGTGATTAATATTTTAAGATAAACACATACTCTATGATTAATATTCAGAGATAGACACATCTCTGTGATTAATGTGTAGAGATAAACACACACTCTGTGATTAATATTTAGAGATAAAGATAAACTCTATGATTAATATTCAGAGATAAACACATCTCTGTAATTAATATGTAGAGATAAACACACACTCTGTGATTAATATTTAGAGATAAAGATAAACTCTATGATTAATATTCAGGGATAAACACATCTCTGTGATTAATATGTAGAGATAAACACACACACTGTGATTAATATTTAGAGATCACCACACACACTATTATCAATATTTAGAGATAAACACACTCTTTATGATTAATATTTAGAGATATACACACGATCTATGAATAATAATTAGAGATAAACACACACTCCACTCCATTATTAATATTTAAATATAAATATACACTATGATTAATTTTTAGAGATAAACACATGATCTATGATTAATGCTTAGAGATAAACACTCTATGATTAATATGTAGAAATAAACACATGATCTATGATTAATACTTCGAGATAAACACACAATCTATGATTATTATATAGAGATAAACACACACACTATGATTAATGGTTAGAGATAAACACACCCTTTATGATTAATATTTAGAGGCTAACACATACTCTATGATTAATATTTTGAGATAAACACAACCACTGTGATGAATATTTAGAGATAAACCCGCACTCTATGATTAATATTACAGATAAACACTCTATGATTAATATTTAGAGATAAATATAACTGTATGATCAATCTTTAGAGATAAACACACACTATGATAAATATTTAGAGATAAACACAATCTCTAAGATTAATATTCAGAGACAAACACATCTCTGTGTTTAATATGTAGAGATAAACACACACTCTGTGATTAATATGTAGAGATAAACACACACTCTATGATTAATATTTTGAGATAAACACAACCACTGTGATTAATATTTAGAGATAAACCCGCACTCTATGATTAATATTACAGATAAACACTCTATGATCAATATTTAGAGATAAACACACACTATGATAAATATTTAGAGATAAACACACACTCTATGATTATTATTTATAGATACGCATACAATGTGATTAATATTTAGAGATAAACCCACACACAATGATTAATATTTAGAATATGAAAACACACTCTATAATTAATATTTAGAGATAAAAAATCTATGATTTATATTCAGAGTTTAACACACACTCTGTGATTATTATTTAGAGATAAACACACACTCTATGATTATTATTTATAGATATGCATACAATGTGATTAATATTTAGAGATAAACGCACACACTACTATTAATATTTAGAGATAACCACATACACTATTATTAATCTTTAGAGATAAACACACACTCTATGATTAATAATTACAGATAAACACACACTCTATGATTAATATTTAGAGATAAATACACACTCTATGATTAATATGTAGAAGAAAAACCCACACTCTATGATTATTATTTAGTGATACACACACTCTGTGATCAATATTTAGAGATAAACACACACTCTAGATTAATATTTAGAAGAAAAAAACATACACTATGTTTAATATTACAGATAAACACTCTATGATTAATATTAGAGATAAATATGACTGTATGATCAATATTTAGAGATAAACTTTGACACTATGCTTAATATTATAGATAAACGCACACTCTATGATTCATATTTAGAATGTAAACACACAGACTATGATTATTATTTAGAGATAAACAAACTCTCTATGAATAATATTTAGAGATCACCACACAGACTATTATTAATATTTAGAGATAAATACACTCAATGATTACTATTTAGAGATAAACACACCCACTATGATTAATATTTATAAGAAGAAGAACACACTCTATGATAATATTAAAGATAAACACACTATTATTAGTGTATATAAATAAATGCACATTCATCGAATAATATTTAGAGATAACACACACTATGAATAATATTTAGATAAGCACACACTCTGTTATTAATATTCATAATAAACACAAACTCTATGATTAATATTTAGAAGGTAATGACACACTATATGAATAATATTTAGAGATAAATACACACTGTGATTAATATTTAGTGATGAAAACACACAATATGATTAATATTTAGATATAAACACACTGTGATCAATATTTACAGATAAACACACACTCTATGATTAATATTTAGAGATAAACACACACTCTATGATTAATATTTAGAGACAACATTTTGTGATTATTATTTTTTTAATCATTTTTTATTTTAATTTTAAATAGCTTGTTTTACATGTCAATCCCAGTTCCCTCTCCCTCCCCTCCTCCCGCACTCCCCTTCCACCCTCCCTCCCACCCTATTGCCAAATCCTTCCACATAGGGGATGTCTAGAGTCTATCATTTTACTCTTGGTAGGGTCAAGGCACTCCCCTAAGAGTCCAGGCTGAGCGAGCATCTCTCTTTGTGCTATAGGCACATGAAGACAGATTGTATACCAGGGATAGACACTGATCCACAGCTCAGAGCCCCATAGGTTGCCCAGGCCTTCTCACTGACACTCACATTTGGGGGGTCCAGATCAGTCCCTTTCTGGCTTCCTCACTGTCGGTCTGGGGTCCAAGAGCACTCCCCTGTTCAGATCAGCTGTCTCTGCTGGTTTTGCCAGCCCATTCTTTGCCAATTTGCTCATCACTCCTCTCTCTCTGTCACTGGGTTCCTTGGGTTCAGTTCAGTGCTTAGTTGTGTGTTTGCCTCTGCTTCCATCAGTCCCAGGATGAAGGCTCCCGGATAGTTATAGACATCAAGTTCATTATCAGGAATGGGCATTCGAGGTGGTCCTTCCACTATTGCTTAGCTTGCCAATTGATGTTATACCTTTAGATCACTCGAGGTCACTCTGGTGCCTGATCTGTCTTCAATCCTATGATTCCCTCTTCCCCCTATTTTACCCCCACCCCCTCAACTTCCTGTTCCCCCATGACCAACTCCCTTCCTCTTTACCCCCTCTATTCTTCCCAGGTCCCACTACCCCCCCTCGCCCTGTTCCCCATCCATTCAGAGGATCTTGTCTCCATCCTCTTCTCTTGGGTACTATGCATATATGCATATCTTTTAGGTTCTTTCCTGTTTCCCAGACTCTCTATCTGTGGAAGTGCAGACTGGCACTATCCTGATCCATATTTAAAATCCATATATGAGTGAGTACATACCATGTTTGTCTTTTTGCGACTGGGTTACCTCACTCAGGATGGTTTCTTCCAGTGCTATCCCATTTTGTGATTATTATTTAGAGATAAACTCACACTCCATTATTAATGTATAGAGATAAATACACACACTATGAGTAATATTTAGAGACAAATATGAATTATAATTAATATTTAGCGATAAACACACGAATTACGATTTATACTTGGAGATGAACTCACTATCTATGATTAATATTTCAAGATAAACACACTCTGCATGATTAATACATAGAGATAAATACACTCTATGATTAATATTTAGAGACAAACACAGGAACTATGAATAATATTTAGAGATAAACACACACTCTATGATTGCTACTAAGAACATAAACACACACTCCATGATTAATATTTAGAGATAAATATAAGCTCTATGATTAATATTTAGTGATACACACACTCTATGATTAATATTTAGAGATAAAAATTCTATGATTAATATTTAGAGATAAACACACAATCTGTGGTTAATATTTAGAGATAAACACACAGTCTATGATTAATATTAGAGATAAACACACTATCTATGATTAATATTTAGAGAAAACACAACTCTATGATTAATATTTGCAGAGGAACACACACTTTTTGATTAATATTAGAGATAAACACACAAACTATGATTAATATTTCCAGATAAACACACAGTCTATGATTAAAAGTAGAAGATAAACACACACTATGATTAATATTAGAGATAAATACAATCTATAATTCATATTAGAGATAAACACACACTCTATGATTAACTTTTAGAGATGAACTCACACTCTATCATAAAGACACTATCTATGTTAAACACACACTCTGTGGTTAATATTTAGAGATAAATACAATGTATGATTAATATTTAGAGATTAACGCACACTCAGTGGTTAATATTTAGATAATCACACATAGATTAGTATTTAGGGATAAACACACACTCTATGATTAATATTTAGAGATACACACACCCTATGATTAATATTTAGAGATAAACCCACACTCTATGATTATTATGTAGAAGATAAACACACACACTATGTTTAATATTTAGAGATAAACACACTCTCTATGATTAAAATTTACAGATAAACACACAGTCTTTGATTAATATGTAAAACATAAAGACAGACTCTATGATTAATATTTAGAGATAGACACACACACTATGATTAATATTTAGAGATAAACACACACACTATGATTAATATTTAGAGATAAACACACACTCTATGATTAATATTTATTGATATACACACACTATGATCAATATTTAGAGATAAACACACACTATCTGATATTTAGAGATAAACACTCAATGATTAATATTTAGAGACATATACAACACTATGATCTATATTAGAGATAAACACACACACTATGATTAATATGTAGAAGATAAAAACACACTCTTTGATTATTATTTAGAAGATAAACACACACACTGTGATTAATAATTAGGGATAAACACACTATGATCAATATTTAGAGATAAACACACACTATCTGATATTTAGAGATAAACACTCTATGATTAATATTTAGAGACTAATATTTAGATATAAACAAAAATCTATGATTAATATTAGAGATAAACACACACTCTATGATTAGTAGTTAGAAGATAGACACTGACATTATGATTCATATTTAGAAATAAAACCACATTCTGTGGTTAATATTTACAGATAAACACACTCTCTATGATTAATATTTAGTGGTAACCAAACACACTATTATTAATAATTAGAGATGAACACACACTATATGATTAATATTTAGAGATAACCACTAAATCTTTGATTAATATTTAGAAGATAAACACAAACTATATGATTAACATTTAGAGATAAATACACTCTATGATTAATATGTAGAGATAAACTTAATATCTAAGTTTAATACTTAGAGATAAACACACAATCTATGATGAATATTTCAAGATAAACACACTCTCTATGATTAATAATTAGAAAAACACCCACTCTATGATTAATTTTTAGAGCTAAACACAGACACTGTGATTAATATTAAGAGATAAAGACTCACTCTATGATTATAATTTAGTGATAAACACTCAGTCTATAATTACTATTTACAAATAAACACACATTCTGTGATTATTTTTATTGATAAACACTCTATGATTAATATTTAGAGAAAAACACACACTATGAATAATATGTAGATGAACACACATCTATGATTATATTTAGAGATAAACACACTCTCTATGATTAATATTTAGAAAAACACACACTCAATGATTTATATTTAGAGATAAATACACACTATTATTAATATTTAGAGATAAACACAGACTGTGATTAATACTTAGAGATAAACAAACCCTCTGTAATTACATTTCCCAGAATTCCTTTCTGACCAGGTTTCCCATATGCCCCTACCGACTACATTTCCCAGAATCCTCTGGGACCACATTCACCAGAATTCTTCTAGACTACATTTCCCAGAATCGCCCGTGCACGACGTTTCCCAGAATCCTGCGAGACCACATTCCACAAAATTCTTCTTTACTACATTTCCCACAATTCCTCGTACACTACATTTCCCAGAATCCTTCTGAACTACATATTGCAAAATCCACCTGGACCATATTTCCCAGAATCCTCCTGGACTACGTTTCACATAATCATGTTGGACTACGTTTCCCGAAATTCCCTCAGGTTTACATTTCCCAGAATTCCTAGAGGACTACGTTTCCTAGAATCCTCCTGAATCACATTTCACAGAATCCACGTGGACTACATTTCCCATACGTCCTCCTGGACTACGTTTCCCAGAATTACTCCTGGACTACGTTTCCCAGAATCCTGCTGGACCACAGCCCAGCCAGATGCCACTGTATGAGCAGTGTGCTGTGTGAACCCGTGATTCATGTTCTGTGTTCTGTGTTTGTTATACATCACGCATGCATTACTGTTTACAGTTTTAAACAACATTTTAATGCCTGGTATATTTCCCCTCTTGGTCCAACTCAGTTGCCACCGGGGGCCTGGAAATTAATGCAGAGAAGCCTAGAGACAAAGCAAAGTAGAAGTAAATCAAATTGGAAATAAATCAGGAATTAGAAATAAATCAGGAATCAGAAATAAAACAGGAATTAGAAATAAATCACGAATTACAAATGAATCAGGAGCGTGAAATAAATCAGAAATATCAGGAATTAGAATTATTGAGAAATTGGAAATAAATTACAAATTGGAACTAAATCAGGAATTGGAAGTAAATCAGGAATTAGAAATAAATGAGGAAATTGAAATAAAACAGAAATTGAAAATAAACAAGGAATTAGAAATAAATTAGAAATTGGATATAAAACAGATACTAGATATATATAAGGAATACAAGGAGCAGAGAAATAAAACATAATCTATGACTAATATTTAGAGGAAAACACACACTCTATGATTAATATTTACAGATGAATACAACTCTATGATTAATATTTAGAGATAAACAAAATCTTAATAATTAATATTTACAGACAAACACACACTCTATGATTAATATTTAGAAATAAACACACACTAGGTGATTAATATTTAGAGATAATCACACACTCAATGATTAATATTTAGAGATACACACACTCTATGATTAATACTTGGAGATAAACACACACTCTATGATTAATATTTAGACATAAACACACACTCTGTGATTAATATTTAGAGATAAACACACACTGCATGATTAATATTTAGAAGCTAAGCACACACATATGATTAATATTTAGAGATAAACACTCTATGATTAATATTTAGAGATAAACACAACACTATGATCAATATTTAGAGACAAACACACTTTCTATGATTAATATTTAGACATAAACATACTCTCTGTGATTAATATTTAGAGATAATCACATCCTCTATGATTGATACATACAGATAAACACACACTCCATGATTAATATTTAGAAGATAAAACACACTGTCATTAATATTTAGAGATAAACAGAATTTGAGATTAATATTTAGAGATAAACACACATACTGTGATTAATATTTAGAGATAAACACACACTGTGTGATTAATATTTTGAGATACACTCACACTCTATGATTAATATTTAGAGATACACACACACTCTAATATTAATATTTAGAGATAAACACACACTATGATTCACATTTAGAGATAAACACACACTCTATGATTAATATTTATAGATAAACACTCTAAGATTAATATTGAAACATAAATTCAACACTATGATCTATGTTTAGAGATAAACCCAAAATCTATGATTAATATTTAGAGATAAACAGACACTGGATGATTAATATTTATAGATAAACACTCTGTGATTAATATTGAAAGATGAATTCAACACTATGATCTATGTTTAGAGATAAACACAAAATCTATGATTAATATTTAGAAATAAACACACACTCTGTGATTAATATTTAGAGATAAACACACCCTCCGTGATTAATATTTAGGAGATAAAGACACACTCTATGATTAATATTTAGAGATAAACACACTCTATGATTGATATTTAGAGATAAACACAATCTATGATTAATATTTAGAGATAAACACATAATCTATGATTAATATTAAGATAAACACACTGTGATAAACATTTAGAAATAAACAAACACACTGTGATTATAATTTGCAGATAAACACTCACTCTATGATTACTATTTACAGATAAGCACCCACTCTGTGATTATTTTCATTGATAAGCATTATATGATTAATATTTAGAGATAAACACACTCTATGATTAATAGTTAGATAAACTCACACTCTGTGATTAATATTTCGTGATAAACATACACTCTGTGAGTAATATTTGGGGATAAACACACACTCTAAGATTAATATAAAGATAAACACACACTCTGTGATTAATATTTATTGACAAACACCATATGATTAATATTTAGAGGTAAACACAAATACTGTTATTAATAATTAGAGATAAACACACACTCTATGGATAATATATAGAGATAAACACACACTCTTTGATGAATATTTAGAGACAAACACACACACTATTGGTTAAGAGAAGCTTTTTCCTGCTAGCCACTTTGTTATATCCCCTGCCAGCCGCCTGGGCTCTGCGCTTTCTAGTCCCAAATAAACACACAAGACGCTGTATTAATTATGAAGCTGTTGGCCTTGCTTGTTTCTTACTGGCTAGCTCTGACTTAAGTAATTACCCCATAATTGTTAATCTAAGTATGTCTCTTACCGGAGAATAGTTCCAGGCTTCCTACCCTATGGCGTCACATGTCGACTCTCCTGTGTTTTCTCCTTCCCAGAATCCTCCTGGACTCCTAGCCCCACCTATCTAGATTCCTATTGGCCAGCAGTAATTTATTGACATATACACAGGACTTCCCTAACATCTCCTCTTTTCTGTTTAAACAAAAAGAAAGGTCTTAACTTTAACATAGTCAAATTATATATAACAGAACAGTTACCAAGTAAGAACATAGTTACAATATTTTAGCAAGATTTAAAGAAAATATCATCCATCCCATCCTTGTGAGTCCAACGTTCTATATGTAGCTTATCTTTTATCATAACTAAGGAAAACTATAATTATAACTATCTGTCTTCAACTCCATCAAAGACCACAGGAGGATAATATATAAACACTAGGATTGACAAAGATATCTTACTGCCTGGACAGTCACCCGAAGTTCCTCTGTAATGTTGGGGCATCCATCTTCAGCCCATAGGCCACAATGTGTCTGGAACACTTCTCAGCAAAGCAGGAAATTTCGAACTGTCCATCTGCATTGGCGTCTGTCAGTCATTTTTCTGTGTCCTGCAGAAAGTCTGGTAGACTCTTACAACAACAGTCAAGCAGTACAGGCAAGAACAGTTTCTTGCCCAAATGGCTAATCTTGCCATGTTGAAAGCAAACTCCAAACGAGTTTCTTCGATGCCCATCTTCCTCTCAGACATAATTCGTGCTGCCAGGAGCAGACATTTCTCATTGTCAAGAAAAACCCTAAACCACTTTAAATGCCATTTTCTGAAGGTCTTTGAGAGGTTTGAAGACTGTTTATGTCAAATATATTTCTGTATATCTAGAAAACCTAACTTACCTAACTATGAATTCTGACTATTATAAGTGACTATCTATAATCTGTATTCAATTATGCATTACGTTGTAAAAGATCAGTATAAGCACAATACTTAAACAAGAGGAGAAATATACACATCACAAAATTGACCTTGAATTTGTATCAATAAATGAAAAACAATACACAAACCATAATTCCCCTTTTTACCATTAAAAGGAGATTGGTTGGGAAAAATAACCAATTATAAACAATCCCATTTAAATGAAAACAAAGATTTATAAACAAGATGGGAATTGGGAGGTCGCTCATTCCAAACTGCTTCCTGCTGGAAGGGGGCGCTGTTCATACCATGGGGATCATGACAAAACTCAGCAACCTGTATAAGTCCATATTTTCAAGGTCTGTAAGACTGTATCATCTTAGCTGTTTCAATTGTTGGAACATCTGATCCACTGCTTCCGGGGGTCTTGGTTCATCAAACCACAGAAGCCTGGAAGGAATCCTCAGCTTTTCATTTTCTGTAGAAACATAAATAAAAACTCCTTTTCCGAGTAACATACCCTTATACTTAAATTTTGAGGTCAAGGCAGTTTCAAAAGATATAAGTTGAATTAATTCAGCAGCATTAATAATCAAGTGTACTTTAGTTGTTCCTTCCTTAGCAATCAAAAAACTGGAAAACATAATAGCATACAGTATCCAGACTCTCTGTTTATTTTACATCTTTACGTGGCTTATTTATTTATCTATTATTTATTATTACTCTATTTCTTTCACTTTTATTTATTTTTCTTTGAGACAGGATTTCTCTTTGGAAATCTGCCTTAATATTAGATATAAACACACACTCTATGATTAATATTTAGTGATAAATACACAGGCTATGACTAATATTTAGAGATAAACACACACTTTGATTAATATTTGATATATACACAGTCTGTGATTAATATCTAGAGATAAACATACATTAGAAGATTAGTATTTAGAAATAAACACACACTATTATTATTATTTAGAGATAAACACACACTCTATGATTAATATTTAGAGATAAACACACACCCTATTGTTGGGGAAGTCCTGTTATTTGCCTGTTATTTGTCAATAAAGTACTGTTGAGCCTATAGGAACAAAGATAGGAGGGACTAGGAGTCCAAGAGAACTATGGGAAGAAGAAACACAGGAGAGTTCGAGATGTAACGCCATTGGGGTAGGAAGCCCGGAAACCTCTCTGGTAAGAGACATACTTAGATGAACAATTATGGGTTAATACTTAAGTCAGAGCTAGCCAGTTAATCATAGAGTGTGTGATTTTCTCTAAATATTAATCGTTTAATGTGTGTTTATTTATAAATTTTAATCACAGAGTGTATTTATCACTAAATATTAATCATAGAGTATTTATCTCTAATAATATTCATAGAGTGTTTGTTTATCTCTAATAATATTCATAGAGTGTGTGTTTGCCTCTTAATATTGATCAGAGAGAGTGTGTTTATCTCTAAATATTAATCACAGAGTGTGTTTTTATCTCTAATTAATAATCGTAGAGTGTTTATCTCTAAATATTAATCACAGAGTTGTGTTTATCTCTACATATGAATTATCGAGAGTGTGGTTATCTCTAAATATTAATCATACAGTGTTTATCTCTAAATATTAATCATAGAGTGAGAGTTTATCCTCTATATATTAATGATACAGTGTGTTTTTCTGGAAATATTAATCATAGCATTTTGTGTTTATCTCTAAATATTAATCATAGAGTTTGTGTTTATCTCTAAATATTAATCATAGAGTGTGTGTTTATCTCTACATATTGATCATAGAGTTGTATTTATCTCTAAATATTAATCCTAGAGTATTTATCTGCAATATTAATTATGGAGTGTGAGTTTATCTGTAAATATTAATCAGTGTTTGTGTTTATCTGTAAATATTAATCACAAAGGGTTTTTCTCTAAATATTAACCATAGAGTGTTGTTTATATTTAAATATAAATCACAGAGTGTGTATTTATCTCTAAATATTAAACATAGAGTGTGTGTTTATCTCTAATATAAGCCGAGTGTGTGTACATTCCTAAGTATAGATCATAGAGTGTGTGTATATTCCTAAATATTAATTGTAGAGTGTGTTTATCTCTAAGTAGTAATCACAGACTGTTTATCTCTAGATATTAATCATAGTGTGTGTTTTTCTCTAATTATTAATCATAGAGTGTTTATCTCTAAATATTAATCATAGAGTTGTGTTTATCTCTAAATCCTACTTATAGAGTGTGAGTTTATCTCTAAATGTTAATCATAGAGTGTGTTTTTATCTCTAATATTAATCATAGTGTGTGTTTATCTCTACATATTAATCATAGAGTGTGTGCTTATCTCTAAATATTATTTTACAGAGTGTGTGTTTATCTCTAAATATTAGTCATAGATTGATTATCTCTAATATTACTCATAGAGTGTGTGTTTATCTCTAAATATTAATCATACAGTGTGTGTTTATCTTCTACATATTAATAAATGAGTGTATTTATCTCTAAGTATTAATCACAGAGTGTGTGTTTATCTTCTAAATATTAATAATAGTGTGTTTATCCTTAAATATTGATCATAGAGTGTGTGTTTATCTCTAAATAGTAATCATCGAGTGTGTGTTTATCTCTAAATATTGATCATAGAGGGTGAGTTTACCTCTTAATATTAATCATTGACTGTGTGTTTATCTCTACATATAAATCACAGAGTGTGTGTTTATCTTCTAAATATTAATCATAGAGTGTGTGTTTATCTCTAAATATTAATCGTAGAGTGTTTTTTTATCTCTAAATATTAATCATAGGCCATGTGTTTGTCTGTAAATGTTAACCATAGAGTGTATTTATCACTAAATGTTAATCATAGAGTGTGTGTTTATGTCTAAATATTAATAATAGAGTGTATTTATCTCTAAATATTTATAACAGAGTGTTTGTTTATCTGTAAATATTAATCATAGTGTGTTTTATCTCTAAATATTTATAAAAGAGTGTGTGTTTATCTCTAAATATTATTTATGGAGTGTAATTATCTCTAAATATTAATCATAGTGTGTGTGTTTATCTCTAAATATTAATCATTTTGGGTATTTATCTCTAAATGTTAAACATACAGTGTGTGTTTTTCTATAAATCCTACTTATAGAGTGCCAGTTTATCTCTAAATGTTAATCATAGAGTGTGTTTTTATCTCTAATATTAATAATAATCTGTGTGTTTATTTCTAAATATTAATCATGGAGTGTGTGATTATCTCTAAAAATTAATCATAGAATGTAGTGTTTATCTTCTAAATATTAATCATATAATGTGTGTTTATCTCTAAATAGTAATCATAGAGCGTGTGTTTATCTGTATATATTAATCATAGAGAGTGTATTTATCTCTAAATATTAACCATAGAGTGTGTGTTTATTTCTAAATATTAATCATAGAGTCAGTGTCTATCTTCTACCTATTAATCATAGAGTATGTGCTTATCATCTACATATGAATCATAGACTATGTGTTTATCTCTAATATTAATCACAGAGTGTGGGTGTATCTCCAAATATTAAAAACAGAGTGTGTGTTTATCTCTAATTATTAATTATAGAGTGTTAATCGGTACATATTAATATCAGAGTATGTGTTTAACTCGAAGTATTATTCATAGATCATGTGTTTATCTCTAAATTTTAATCATAAAGTGTATTTATCTCTAAACATTAATCATAGTGTGTCTGTTTATCTCTAAATATTAATCATAGACTGTATGTTTATCTCTACATATTAATAATAGTGTGTGTGGTTTTCTCTAAATATTAATCATAGATGGTATGTTTTTCTCTAAATATTAATAATCGAGTGTGTGGTTTTCTCTAAATATTAATCATAGATGGTGTGTCTATCTCTAAATATTAATCATAGATTGTATTTTTCTCTAAATATTAATCACATAGTGTGTGTTTATCTCTAAATATTAATAATATAGTGTGTGTTTAACTCTAAATATTAATCACATAGTGTGTGTATCTCTAAATATTAATCATTGAGTGTTTGATTATCTCTAAATATTAATCACAGAGTCTGTGTTTATCTCTAAATATTAATCATAGAGTGTGTGTTTATCTCTAATATTAAGCATAGTGTCAGAGTTTTCTCTAAATATTGATCATACAATCGTATTTATCTCTAAATATTAATCATAGAGTGTTTATCTGTAATACTGATCATAGAGTGTGGGTTTATCTCTAAATATTAATCACGGGGTATGTGTGTATCTTCTAAATATTAATCATAGAGTGTGTGCTTATCTCTAAATATTATTTCCAAGAGTATGTTTATCTTCAATTATTAATCATAGAGTGTTTATCTCTAAATGTTAATCATATAGTTTCTGTTTATCTCTAATTGTTAAACATAGAGTGTTTATCTCTAAATATTAATCGTAGAGTGCGTGATTTTCTCTAAATATTAACCACAGAGGGTGTGTTTAACTCTAAATATTAATCATAGAGTGTATTTATCTCTAAATATTAATCTTAGAGTGTGTGTTTATCTCTAAGTATTAATCATAGATCGTGTGTATATCTCCAAATATTAATCATAGAGTGTATTTATCTCTAAATATTCATCATTGAGTGTGTGATTATCTCTAAATGTTAATCACAGTGTGTGTGTTTTTCCCTAAATATTAATCACAGTGTGTGTGTTTAACTGTAAATATTAATCATAGAGCGTATTTATCTCTAAATATTAATCATATAGTTTGTGTTTATCTTCTAAATATTAATCACAGTGTGTGTTTATCTCTAAATATTAATCATACAGTGTATTTATCACAAAATATTATTCACTGAGTGTGTGTTTAACTCTAAATATTAATTATAGATTGTATTTATCTCTAAATATTAATCATATAGTTTGCGTTTATCTTCTAAATATTAATCACAGAGTGTGTTTATCTCTAAATATTAATCATAGATGTGTGTTTATTGCTAAATATTAATAATAGAGTGTGTGTTTATATCTACATATTAATCATAGAAATTGTGTTTATCTTGAAATATTAATCATAAATTGTGTTTATCTCAAAATATTAATCATAGAGTGTATTTATCTCTTAGTATTAATATTTGAGTGTGTTTTATCTGTAAATATTGATCATAGAGTTGTTTTTATCTCTAAATATTAATCATAGAGTGTTTATCTGTAATATTAATCATAGAATGTGGGTTTATCTCTACATATTAATCACTGCTGATACATCCCTAGAGCAGCGGGCTGGGTTGTGGTCCAGCAGGATTCTGGGAAACGTAGTCCAGGAGGATGTATGGGAAATGTAGTCCTGAGGGAATTTCGGGATAACGTAGTCCAAGATGATTCTGTGAAACGTAGTTCAGGAGGATTATGGGAAATGTAGTGTATGAGGAATTGTGGGAAATGTAGTGAAGAAGAATTTTGTGGAATGTGGTCTCCCAGGATTCTGGGAAACGTAGTGCACGAGCTATTCTGGGAAATGTAGACTAGAAGAATTGTGGCGAATGTGGTCCCGGAGGATTCTGGGAAATATAGTCGATGGGGGCATATGGGAAACCTGGCCTGAAAGTAATTCTGGGATACGTATTCATAGATTGTTTGTTTATCTCTAAATATTAATCATAGAGGGTGTGTTTACGCCTAAATATTAATCATAGATTGTGTATTTATCTTCGACAAATTATTCATTGAGTGTGTGTTTTCCTCTAAATACTAATCATAGATTATGTTTTATTTCTCTGCTCCTTGTATTCCTTATATATCTCTAATATCTGTTTTATTTCTAATTTATTTCTAATTCCTTGTTTATTTTCATTTTCTGTTTATTTCTATTTGTTCATTTATTCCTAATTACTGATTTACTTGCAATTCCTGATTTAGTTCCAATTTGTAATTCATTTCCAATTTCTCAATAATTCTAAATTCTGATATTTCTGATTTATTTCCAGTTCCTGATTCATTTGTAATTCGTGATTTATTTCTAATTCCAGTTTTATTTCTGATTCCTGATTTATTTCTAATTTCTGATTTATACCTGATTCCTAATTTGTTTGTAATTCCTGATTTATGTCCAATTTGATTTATTTCTCCTTTGCTTTTTCTCTAGGCTTCTCTGCATTAATTTCCAGGCCCCTGTGGCAACTGAGTTGGACCAAGAGGGAAATAAACCAGACATTAAAATGTTGCTTAAAACTGTAAACAGTAATGCATGCGTGATGTGTAACAAACACAGAACACAGAACATGAAACAGAGGTGCACACATCACACTGCTGATACATCCCTAGAGCAGTGGGCTGGGCTGTGGTCCAGCAGGATTCTGGGAAATGTAGTCCACGAGGAATTTTGGGAAACGTAGTCCAGGAGGAATTCTGGGAAATGTAGTCCTGAGGGAACTTGGGGAACCGTAGTCCAAGATGATTCTGTGAAAAGTAGTCCAGGATGATTCTGGGAAATATGGTCCAGGTGGATTTTGCAATATGTAGTTCAGGAGGATTCTGGAAAATGTAGTGTACGAGGAATTGTGGGAAATGGAGTGAAGAAGAATTTTGTGGAATGTGGTCTCACAGGATTCTGGGAATCGTAGTGCACGAGGGATTCTGGGAAATGAGGTCTAGAAGAATTCTGGCGAATGAGGTCCCGGAGGATTCTGGGAAATGTAGTCGGTGGGGACATATGGGAAACCTGGACCGAAAGGAATTCTGGGAAACTTAATCATAGAGTGAATTTATCTCTAAATATTAATCATAGGGTGTGTGTTTATCTCTACATATTAATAATAGTGTGTGTTTATCTCTAAATATTGATAATAGTGTGTGTTTATCTCAAAATAATAATCAAAGATTAAGTGTTTATCTCTAAATATTAATCATTGAGTGTGTGTTTATCTAAATATTAATAATAGTGTGTGTTTACCCCTAAATATTAATCACATTGTTTATCTGTAATATTAATCATAGAATGTGGGTTTATCTCTAAATATTAATCATACTGTGTGTTTATCTCTAAAGAGTAATCATAGAGTGTATTTATCTCTAAATATTAATCGTAGTGTGTAAATCTCTAAATATTAATCACATAGTGAGTTTATCTCTAAATATTAATCACAGAGCGTGTGTTTATCTTTAATGTTAATCATAGTGTGTGTGTTTATCTACAAATATTAATCACAGAGTGTGTGATTATCTCTAAATATTAATCGCAGTGAGTGTTTTTATCTCTAATATTAATCATAGAGAGTCTGTTTATATCTAAATGTTAATCGTAGAGTGTGTGTATATCTCTAATTAGTAATAATAGAGTGTGTTTTATCTCTAAATAATAATCATAGAGTGTGTGTTTATCTCTAAATATTAATCACAGAGTATGTGATATAATATTTATCATAGATCGTGTGTTTATCTCTAAAAATTAATAAGCATGTGTGTTTATCTCTAAACATTAATCATAGAGTGAGTGTTTATCTTTTACATATTAATCATAGACTGTGTGTTTATCTCTAAATATTAACCACAAATTTTGTGTTTATCTCTAAATATTAATCATACAATTTTTATCTGTAAATATTAATCATGGAGTGTGTGTTTATATTCTTAGTAGTAATCATAGAGTGTGTGTTTATCTCTAAATATTATCCATAGTCCCTGTGTTTATCTCTAAATATTAATAATAGAGTATATTTATCTATGTATAAATCATACAAAGTGTGTTTATCTCGAAATATTAATCATAGATAGTGAGTTTATCTCCAAGTACTAATCATAGTTCATGTGTTTATCTCTAAATATTAATCATAGTTTATATTTGTCTCTAAATATTACTCATAGTGTGTGTGTTTATCTCTATATATTAATAATGGAGTGTGAGTTTATCTCTAAATATTAATCACATAGTGTGTGTCTCAAAATATTAATTACAGAGGGTGTGTTTATCTTTAAATATCAATCACAGTGTGTTTATCTCTAAATAAATATTAATCATACAGTGTGTGTTTATCTCTAAATATTAATCATTGAGAGTGTGTTCATCTATAAATATAAGTAATAGTGTGTGTGGTTACATCTAAATATTAATTTGTGTATTTATCTCTACATATTAATCATACACTGTGTGTTTATCTCTAAATATTAATCATAATGTGTATATCAATAAAAATTAATCACAGAGTTTGTTTATCTCTAAATATTAATCATGGAGGGTGTTTATCTCTAAATATTAATCATAAATTGTGTGCTCATCTCTAAATATTAATCATAGACTGTATTTTTATCTAAATATTTATCATAAATTTTGTGTTTATCTCTAGGTATTAATCACAGAGTGTGGGTTTATCTCTAAATATTAATCATAGAGGGTTTTTCTCTAAATATTAATCATACAGTTTGAGTTTATATCAAAATATTAATCATAGATTGTGTGTTTATCTCTAAATATTGAATAACAGTGTGTGTTTATCTGTAAATATTAATCATAGAGTGTGAGTTTATCTCTAAATATTAATCATGTAGTGTGTGTTTATATCTAAATAATAATCATAGAGTGTTTGTTAATCTCTAAATATTAATCATAGAATGTGTGTTAATCTCTAAATATTAATCATAGTAGGTGTGTTTATCTCTAAATATTAATCATAGAGTGTGTGTTTATCTTCTAAATATTAATCATAGAGTGTGTGTTTTTCTGTAAATATTAATCATAGAGTGTGAGTTTTATCTCTAAATATTAATCATAGAGTGTGTGTTTGATCTCTAAATTTAATCATAGAGTGCAGTGTTTATCTCTAAATATTAATCATATAGTGTATGTTTATCTCTAGATATTAATCATAGAGTGTATTTATCTCTAAATATTAATCATAGAGTGTGTTTATCTCTAAATATTAATCAATGAGTGTGTGTTTATCTCTAAATATTAATCATAGAGTGTGTGTTTATCTCTAAATATTAATCATAGAGTGTGTTTATCTCTAAATATTAATCATAGAGTGTGTTTATCTCTAAATATTAATCATAGAGTGAGTGTTTATCTACTACATATTAATCATAGAGTGTGTGTTTATCTGGAAATATAAATCATAGATTTTGGGTCTATGTCTAAATATTAATCATATAGTGTGTGTTAATCTCTAAATATTAATCATAGAGTGTGTGTTTATCTCATACATATTAGTCATAGAGTGTGTGTTTATCTCTACATATTGATCATAGAGTTGTATTTTTCGCTAAATATTAATCATAGAGTGTGTTTATCTCTAAATATTAATCATAGAGTGTGTGTTTATTTCTAAATATTAATCATAGTGTTTGTGTTTATCTCTAAATATTAATCACAAGAGTGTTTTTCTCTGAATATTAATCATAGAGTGTGTTTTATATCTAAATATTCATCATAGAGTATGTGTATATTTCTAAATATAAATCATAGAGTGTGTGTATATCTCTAAATATTAATCAGAGAGTGTGTGTTTATCTTCTACATATTAATTATAGAGTATGTGTTTATCTGTAAATATTAATTGTAGTTAGTGTGTTTATCTCTAAGTATTAATCATAGAGTGTGTTTTATCTCTACTATATTAATACACAGAGTGTTTGTATATCTCTAAATATTAAGCATAGTGTCAGAGTTTATCACTACATATTGATCATACAGTTGTATTTATCTCTACATATTAATCATAGAATGTTTATCTCTAATAATTAATCATAGAGTGTGTGTTTATCTCTAAATATTAATCATAGAGTGTGTGTTATCTCTAAATATTAATCATAGAGTGTTTTTATCTCTAAATATTAATCATAGTGTGTGTATTAATCTCTAAATATTAATCATAGAGTATGTTTATCTCTAAATATTAATCATAGAGTGTGTGTTTATCTCTAAATATTAATCATAGAGTTGTGTTTATCTCTAAAAATTATCACAGACTGTGTGTATCATTAAATATTAATCAGAGAGTGTGTAGTTCATCACTAAATATTAATCATAGTGTGTGTATGTATCTCTAAATATTAATCATAGAGTGTGTGTTTATCTTCTAAATATATAATCATAGAGTGTGTGTTTATCTTCTAAATATTAATCACAGAGTGTGTGTTTATCTCTAAAGATTAATCATAGAGTGTGTTTATCTCTAAATATTAATCATAGAGTGTGTGTTTATCTCTAAATATTAATCATAGAATGTGTGTTTATCTCTAAATATTAATCATAGAGTGTGTGTTTATCTCTAAATATTAATCATAGTTTGTGAGTTTATCTGTCTAAGTATTAATCATAGAGTCGTATGTTTATCTCTAAATATTAATCACAGAGTGTGTGTTTAATCTCTAAATATTAATCATAGAGTGTTTTATCTCTACATATTAACCATAGAGAGTGTTTATCTCTAATTATTAATCATGGAGTGTGTGTTAATCTCTAAATATTAATCATAGTGTGTATTTATCTGTAAATATTAATCATGGAGTGTGTGTTTATCTCTAAATATTAATAATAGTGTCTGTGTTTATCTCTAAGTATTAATCATATAGCATGTGCATCTGTAAATTATTAATTATAGTGTGTGTTTATCTCTAAATATTAATCACAGAGTGTTATTTCAACTCTAAATATTAATCATAGTCTGTTTTATCTCTAAATAGCAATCATAGAGTGTGTCTTTATCTCTAAATATTAATCATAGAGTGTGTGTTTATGTCTACATATTAATCATGTGTGTGTATTTATCTCTAAATATTGATCATAGAGATGTATTTATCTCTAAATATTAATCATAGAGTGTTTATCTGTAATATTAATCATAAATTGTGGGTGTATCTCTACATATTAATCATAGAGTGAGTGTTTACCTCTAAATATTAATAATTGAGTGTGTATTTATCTCTACATATTAATCACAGAGTGAGTGTTTATCTCAAAATATTAATTATAGATGTATATTTATCTCTAAGTATTAATCATAGAGTGTGTGTTTATGTCTAAATATTAATCATATAGTGTATGTTTATCTCTAAATGTTAATCATAGAGTGTGTGTTTATCTCTACATAATAATCAAAGTCTGTGTTTATATCCAAATACTAATCATAGAGTGTTTAAATCTAATATTACTCATAGATTTTATGTCTATCTCTAAATATTATAGAGTGAGTGTCTATCTTCTACATATTAATCATAGAGTTTGTGTTTATCTGTAATATTAATCACAGTGTGTGGGTTTTTTCTAAATAATAATCATAGAGTGTGTGTTTATCTCTAAATATTAATCATTGAGTGTGTGTTCATCTATAAATATTAATAATTGTGTGTGTAGTTACCACTAAATATTAATAATAGAGTGTGTGTTTTTCTCTAAATATTATTCACAGAGTGTGTGTCTATCTCTATCATAGGTACTTAATCATATAGAGTGTGTGTTTATCTCTAAATATTAATCATAGAGTGTGTGTTTATCTCTAAATATTAATCATAGAGTGTATTTATCTCTAAATATTAATCCTAGAGTGTGTGTTTTTCTCTAAGTGTTAATAATAGAGTTTGTGTTTATCTGTAAATATTAATTTTATAGAGTGTGTTTATCTCAAAATATTAATCATAGAGTGTATTTATTTCTAAATATTAATCATAATGTGTGGGTCTCTCTCTAAATATTAGTGATAGACCTTATGTTTATCTCTAAATTTTAATAATAGAGTGTGTGTTTATCTCTAAATGTTAATTATAGAGTGTGTGTCTATCTCTAATATATAGTGATAAACACACCTCAATGATAACTATTTAGATATAAAAACACACTATTTTTAATATTAGAGATAAAATCATACTCTATGATTAATATTTAGAGATAAACACACAATCTATGATTAATATTTAGAGATAAACACACAATCTATGATTAACATTAAGATAAACACACACTCTGTGTTTAATATTTAGAGATAAACAAAGACTCTATGATTAATATTAAGATGAACACACACTCTATGCTTAATATTTAGAGATAAACACACACTCTATGATTAAACTTAGAGATAAACACACACTCTGTGATTAATATCTAGAGATAAACTCACATTATCTGATTAATATTTAGAGATAAACAAAGACTCTATGATTAATATTCAGATGAACACACACTGTTATTAAAATTAGAGATAAACAAACACTCTATGATTAATATTTAGAGATAAACCCACACACTGTGATTAATACTACAGATAAACACAACCTCTATGATTAATATGTAGAAGATAGACACTCACTCTATGGTTAATATTTAGAAATAGACATAAACTCTATGAGAAATATTAGAGATAAACACTCTATGATTAATATTTAGAGATAAACACAGACTTTGATTATTATTTAGAGATATACACACTTTGATTATTATCTAGAGATTAACATACACCCTATGATTAATATTTTGAGATAAACATACACTCTATGATTAATATTTAGAGATAAACACACACTCTTTTATAAATATATAGAGATAAACACACTCTATTATTACTATTATGTGACAAACACACATCTAAAATAAGTATTTACAGATAAACACACACTCTATGATTAATATTTAGAGATAAACACAGCTCTATGATTAATATTTAGAGATACACACACTTTGTGATTAATATTTGGAGTTAAATACAACACTATGATCAATATTTAGAGATAAACACACACTCTATGATTAATATTTAGAGATAAACAAACACTCAATGATTAATATTTAGAGATACACACATTATGAGATTTATATTTAGAGATAAACACACACTCTATGATTAATATTTAGAGATAATCTCACACTCTGTGATTAATATTTAGAGATAAATACATACTCTATTATTAATTTTTAGAGATAGACATACAGACTATGATTAATATTTAGAGGTAACCACACACAGTATTATTAATATTTTGAAATGAACACACACTCAATGATTAATATTTACAGATAAACACACACTCTGTGATTAATATCTAGAGACAAACACACACACTATGATTAATATTTAGAGATAAATACAGTCTATGATTTCATTATCCAGAATTCCTCTCGGACCACGTTTCCCATATGCCCCCCACCCCGACTACATTTCCCAGAATACTCCGAGACAACATTCGCCAGAATTCTTCTAGACTACATTTCCCAGAATCGCTCGTGCACTACGTTTCCCAGAATCCTGCGAGACCACATTCCACAAAATTCTTCTTCACTACATTTCCCACAATTCGTCATACACTAAATTTCCCAGAATCCTCCTGAACTACATATTGCAAAATTCACCTGGACCATATTTCCCAGAATCCTCCTGGACTACGTTTCACAGAATCATCTTGGACTACGTTTCCCGAAATTCCCTCAGGACTACATGTCCCAGAATTCCTAGACGACTACGTTTCCTAGAATCCTCCTGAATCATATTTCACAGAATCCTCCTGGACTACATTTCCCATAACTCCTCCTGGACTACGTTTCCTAGAATTCCTCCTGGACTACATTTCCCAGAATCCTGCTGGACCACAGCCCAGCCTGCTGCTCTAGGGATATATCAGCAGTGTGTTGTGTGCACCTGTGTTTCATGTTCTGTTGTCTGTGTTTGTTATATATCACGCATGCATTACTGTTTACAGTTTTCAACAACATTTTAATGCCTGGTTCATTTCCCCTCTTGGTGCAACTCAGTTGCCACGGGGGCCTGGAAATTAATGCAGAGAAGCCTAGAGACAAAGCAAAGGAGAAATGAATCAAATTGGAAATAAATCAGGAATTAGAAATAAATCAGGAATCAGAAATAAAACAGGAATTAGAAATAAATCACGAAGTACAAATTAATCAGGAACTGGAAATAAATCAGAAATATCAGGAATTAGAATTATTGAGAAATTGGAAATAAATTACAAATTGGAACTAAATCAGTAATGTAAGTAAATGAGGAATGAGAAATAAATGAGGAAATGGAAATAAAACAGAAATTGAAAATAAACAAGGAATTAGAAATAAATCTGAAATTGGAATTAACACACATTTTAGACAAATATAGGAATATAAGGAGCAGAGAAATAAAACATAATCTATGATTAATATTTAGAGGAAAACACACTCTCTAGGATTAATATTTAGAGATGAATCCAACTCTATGATCAATATTTAGAGATAAACACACACTCTAAGATTATTTAGAGATAATCCCACACTCTATGATTAATATTTAGAGATAAATACTACTCTATGATAAATATGTAGAGATAAACACACACTCTAATATTAATATTAGAGATAATCCCACACTCTATGATTTATATTTCAAGATAACCACACTCTCTATGATTATAGGTAGAGATAAACACACACTCTTTGATTAATATTTAGATATAAACATGCACTATATGATTAATATTTAGCGATAAACACACTTCTATGATTAATATTTAGAGATAAACACAGACTATGTGATTAATATTTAGAGATAAACACTCTATGATTAATAATTAGAGATAAACACACACTCTGTGATTAATATTTAGAGATAAATACACTCTATTATTAATATTTAGAGTAAACACACACTCTGTGATTTATATTTAGAGATAAACACACACTTTGATTAATATTTAGAGGTAAACAAACATTCTATGATGAGTATTTAGAGATAAAGGCACGATCTATGATTAATCCTTAGAGATACGCAAACTCTATATTTAATACTTACAAGTAAAAATTCTATGATTAATATTTAGAGATAAACACACACTCTATGATTAATATTTAGAGATACACACACTATGTGATTAATATGTAGAGATAAATACATCACAATGATCAATATTAGGGATAAACACACGCTGTGATTAATATTTAGAGATAAACACACGATCTATGATTAATATTTAGAGATAAAACAAAATCTATGATTAATATTTAAAGATATACACTCTATGATTAATAATTAGAGATAAACACACACTCTGTTATAAATATTTAGAGATAAACACACACTCTATGATTAATACTTAGAGATAAACACACACTCTGTGATTAATATTTAGAGATAATCAAACACTCAATTTTTAAAATTTAGAGATACACACACTATGTGATTAATATTTAGAGATAAACACACTCTGAATAATATGTAGAGATAAACACACACAATATGAAAAATATTTAGAATAAAACACACACTCTGTGAATAATATTTAGATAAACACACACTCTATTAGTAATATTTAGAGATAAACGCATTCTATGATTTATATTTAGATAAAAACACTTTATAATTAGTATTTAGAGATAAACACACAATGTATGAGTAATAAAAAGATAAACACTCACTCTATGATTGATATTTGGAGATAAACACTCACTCTATGATTAATATTTACAGATAAACATCCACTCTGTGATTACTTAATTGATAATCAATCTATGATTGATCTTTAAAGATAAACACACAATCTATCATTAATATTATTGATTAACACTCTATGATTAATATTTAGAGATAAACACAAACACTGTGATTAACATTTAGAGATTAACACAAACACTTTGATTAATATTTAGGGATAAACATACACTCTCTGATTAATATAAAGAGATAAACAAACAATTAATGATTAGTATTTACATAAACACAAACTCTGTGTTTAATATTTAGAGTTAAACACACAATATATGATTAATATTTTGAGATAAACACAAACTCTATGATTAATATTTAGAGAAACACACATTCTATGATTAATATTTAGAGATAAACAGACACTCTACAGTTAATATTTAGAGATAAACACATTTTTATGATAAATATTTACATAAAAAACACTCTGTGAAAAATATATAGAGATAAACATATACTCTGTGATTAATTTTTAATGATAAACACTCTATAATTAATATTTAGCGATTAACACACAATGTATAATTATTATTTAGAGATAAACACACAATTTATGATTAATATTTAGATAAACACACATTGTGGTTAATATTTAGAGATAAACACTCTCTATGATTAATATTTAGAGACAAACACACACACTATGTTTAATATTTAGAGATAAACACACACTCTGTGATTAATATTTAGATAAACACATACTCTATGTTTAATATTTAAACATAAACACACACTCTATGATTAATATTTAGATAAACACACAATCAGGGATTAATACTTAGAGATAAATACTCACTCTATGATTAATATTTGGAAATAAACACACTTTATGGTTAATATTTAAACATAAACACACACTCTATGATTGATATTTAGAGAAACACCCACTCTGTGATTAATATTAATATAAACATACACTATTTGCATAACATATTGATAAATACACTATGATTAATATTTAGAGATAAACACCAGCACTGTGATTAATATTTACAGATTAACACACACACTATGGTTAATATTTAGAGAGAAACACACACTCTTTGATTAACACTTATTGATAAACACTCCATGATTAATATTTAGAGATAAACACACACACTATGATTAATATTTAGAGATAGAAACACACTCTATGATTAATATTAGAGATAAACACACAGTCTATAATTAATATTTAGATAAACACACTCCTTATGATTAATATTTAGAGAAAAACACAATATATGATTAATATTTTGATATAAACACCAACTCTATGATTAATATTTAGAGATAAACATACACTCTTTGAATAATTTATATTGATGAACATTCTTTGATTAATATTTAGTGATAAACACACACTCTATGATTAATATTTAGATAAACACACACTCTATAATTAATATTATAGATTTAAATACAAATTCTATGACTAATATTTATAGATAAACACACACTCTATGATTAATATTTAGAAATAAACACACACTTTGTGATTAATTTATATTTATAAACAAACTATGATTAATATTTAGACGATAATCACACACTCTATGATTAATATTTAGATGATAAACACAACACTATGTGATTAATATTTTGAGATAAATCACACATCTATGATTAATATTTATAGATAAACTCACACTCTATGATTGATATATTAAGATAAACACATACTCTATGATTAATATTAATATAAACACACACTCTATGATTAATATATAGAGATAAACACACAATTATGATTAACATATATATGATAATATATGATAATATTTAGAGATAATACACACTCTATTATTACTAATTAGAGATATACACACACTCTATGATTAATATTTAGAGATATAGAAACACTCTATGATTAATATTTAGAGATAAACACATGATCTATGATTAATACTTATAGATAAACACACAATCTATGATTAATATTACAAGATAAACACACTGTCTATGATTAATATGTAGAGATAAACACACACCCTATGATTAACTTTTAGGTAAGCACTCCATGAATAATATTTACAGATAATCACACACAATGATTAATATTTACATAATCACATACTCTGTGATTAATAATCATAATAACACACACTCTATGATTAATACTTAGAAGATAAACACACACTCTGTGATTAATATTTAGAGATAAAGTCCCACTCTATGATGAATATTTAGATGAACATACACACTGTGATTAATATTTAATGTAAACAAACATACTATGAAAATATTTACTGAAAAACACACCCTCTATCATTAATATTTAGAAATAAAAACACACTATGATATATATTTAGACATCAATCAATGTTTAATATTTAGATAAATACACACTCTATGATTAATATTTAGAGATAAACACACAATCTATGTTTATTATTAAGATAAACACACACTGTCATTAATATTAGGAATAAACACACACTATGATTAATATTTAGGGAAAACCACACACTCTGTGATTAATACCTAGAGATAAACAAACACTCTATGATTAATATTTAGAGATAGACACACACTCTATGAGTAACATTAGTGATAAACACTCTATGATTAATATTTAGAGATAAACAGAATCTGGGATTAATATTTAGAGATAAACACAAACTGTGATTAATATTTAGAGAAAAACTCACACTCTATGATAAATATTTAGAGATAAACACACACTCTATAATTCATGTTTAGAGATAAATACACTATCATCAATATTTAGAGATACACACAGAGTCTATGATTAATATTTAGAGATAAATACACACTATGATTAATATTTAGAGATAAACACACGATCTATGATTAATACTTAGAGATAACCAACAATCTATGATTAATATTTCAAGATAAACACACTCTCTATGACTAATATGTAGAGATAAACAAACACACTCTGATTAATATTTAGAGACAAACACGCACACTATGATTAATATTTAGAGATAAACACACACTCTATTTTTAATTTTTGAGGTAAACACACACCCTCTGTTTAATAATTAGAGATAAACACAAAATCTGTGATTAATATTTAGAGATAGACACACACTCTATGAGTAATATTAGAGATAAACACTCTATGATTAATATTTAGACCTAAACATACGCTTTGAGTACTATTATCACAATTATACACTGTGAGTTCACTACAGTGCAGCATGACATCAAAATTATACCTGTGACATCACTATCTTGCACTGAGACATCACAATTATACACTGGGTTATCAATATTCTGCATTATGACATCACAATTATTGACTGTGACATCACAATCCTGCCCTATGACATCACAATTATTGACTGTGACATCAATATAGTTATCTATGAACACAATTATACTTTGTGATATCACTCTAGTGAAGTATAACATCACAATTATGCACTGTGTTATGAATATACTGCACTATGACATCACATTTATTGACTGTGACATCATTATAGATCTATATGAACACAATTATACATTGTGACATCACTATAGTGCAATATGACAACACAATTATACACTGTGATATCACTCTCTTGCAATGTGACATCAAATTATAAACTGTGTTGTCAATATACGGCACTATACATCACAATTATTGACTGTGACATCACAATCCTGCGCTATGATATCACAATTATTGATTGTGACATCACTGTAGTGCTCTATATACACAATTATACACTGTGACATCACTATAGTTCAATATGACATCACAGTTATACACTGCGACATCACAATCTTGCACTGTGACAGCATAATTATACACTGTGTTATCAGTATACTTCATTATGACATCACAATTATTGACTGTGACATGACAATACTGTTCTATGACTTCACAATTATTGACTGTGACATCACTAATGTGCTCGATGAACACAATTATACACTGTGACATCACTATAGTGCGATATGACATCACAATTATACACTGTGTTATTAATATACTGCACTATGACATCACATTTATTGGCTGTGACATCAGTATAGTGCTCTATGAACACAACTATACATTGTGACATCACTATAGTGCAATATCTCTTCACAATTATATACTGTGACATCATTATAGTGCACTATGACATCACAATTATACACTGTGACATCAATATACTGCACTATGATATTATATTTATTGACTGTGACATCACCATACTGCAGTATCACATCAAAATTATTGACCGTGATATCAATATGTTTCACTATGAACACAATTATACTTTGTGACATCACTATAGTGCAATATGAAATCACAATTATACACTGCGACATCACTATCTTGCACTGTGACATCACAATTATACACTGTGACATCAATATACTGCACTGTGACATCACAATTATTGACTGTGAAATCAATATAGTGCTTTATGAACACAATTATACACTGTGACATCATTGTAGTGCAATATGACACCACAATTATACACTGTGTTATCAATATACTGCAATATGACACAACAATTATACACTGTGACATCAATATACTGCACTATGACATCACTATTATTGACTGTGACATTACTATAGTTCTGTATGTACAAAATTATACATTGTGACATCACTATAGTGCAGTATGACATCACAATTATACACAGTGACATCAAAATCCTGCACTATGACATCACAATTATGCAGTGTGACATCAATATAATGGACTGTGACCTACAATTATACACTGTGACACCACAATACTGCACTATGACATCACATTTATTGATTTTGACATCACTATAGTGCTCTCTGAACACAATTATACACAGTGACATCACTATAGTGCGGTATGACATCACAATTATACATTGTGACATCAAAATCCTGCACTATGACATCACAATTGTTGACTGTGTCATCAATATAGTTCCCTATGAACACAATTATACTTTGTGACATAACTATAGTGCAATATGTCATCACAATTATACACTGTGACATCAAAATCCGGCACTATGACATCACAATTATACACTGTGTCATCACTATTCTGCACTATGACATGACATTTATACACAATAGTTCAATATGACAACACCACAATACATAGTGACATCACATATACTGCACTATGACATCATAATTACTGACTGTGACATCAATATCCTGCACTATGACATCAATATTATTGACTGTGACATCACAATAGTGCTGTATGTACAAAATTATACACTGTGACATCATTATAGTGCAATATGACATCACAATTATACACTGCGACATCACTATCTTGCACTGTGACATCACAATTATACACTGTGTTATCAGTATACTGCACTAGGAAATCACACTTATTTACTGTGACATCACAATATGGCACTGTGAAACCACATTTATTGACTATGACATCACTATAGTGGTCTATGAACACAATTACACATTGTGACATCACTATAGTGCAATATCACATCAAAATTTTACACTGTGGCATCACAATCTTGCCCTGTGACATCACAATTATACTCTGTGTTATCAATATACTGCACTATGACATCACATTTCTTGACTGTGACATCACTATAGTGCTCTCTGAACACAATTATACACTGTGACATCACTATAGTGCGATATGACATCACAATTATACATTGTGACATCAATATACTGCACTATGATATCAAAATTATTGACTGTGACATCATTGAACACAATTATACTTTGAGACATCACTATAGTACAATATGACATCAAAATTGTACACTGTAACATCAATATACTGCACTATGACATCACAATTATTGACTGTGACATCACTATAGTTCTCTATGAACACAATTACGCATAGTGACATCACTATAGTGCAGTATCACATCACAATTGTACACTGTGACATCGAAATCCTGCACTATGACATCACAATAATAAGCTGTGTTATCAATATAATGCACTATGACATCACAGTTATTGACTCTGACATCACGATTGTGATCTATGAAAATAATTATCCATTGTGACATCACTAGAGTGCAATATGACAAACCAATTATACACTGTGATATCACTATCTTGTACAGTGACATCAAATTATACACTGTGTTGTCAATATAACACACTATGACATCACAATTATTGACTGTGACATCACTGTAGTGCACTATGTACACAATTATACACTCTTACATCACTATAGTGCAATATGACATCACAATTATGCACTGCAACATCACTATCTTGCACTGTGACATCACAATTATACACTGTGTTTTCAGAATACTGCACTAGGACATCACACTTATTTACTGTGACATCACAATATGACACTATGAAATCACAATTATTGCTTCTGACATCATCTATAGTGCTCTATAAACACAATTATACACAGTGACATCACAATTATACATTGTGACATCTATATAGTGCACTATGACATCACAATTATACACTGGGATTTTAATATACTGCACTATGACATCACAATTATTGACTGTGACATCAATATATTCCTTTATGAACACAATCATACACTGTGGCATCATTATAGTGCAATATGACACCAAAATTATACTATGTGTTATCATTATACTGCAATATGACATCAAAATTATACACTGTGACATCATTATTGTGCAATATGACACCACGATTATACACTGTGTTATCAATAAAATGCAATATGACATCAAAATTATACACTTTGACATGAATATCCTGCACTGTGACATTACAATTATTGACTGAGACATCATTATAGTGCTGTATGTACAAAATTATACAGTGTGACATCATTATAGTGCAATATGACACCACAAGTATACACTGTGACATCACTATCTTGCTGTTTGAAATCACAATTATACATTGTGACATCAATATACTGCTCTATGTCATCACAATTATTGACTGTGACATAAATATAGTGCTTTATGAATGCAATTATACACTGTGACATCATTATAGTGCAATATGACACCACAATTATGCACTGTGACATCACTATCTTGCACTTTGACATCATGATTATTCATTGTGTTATCAATATACTGTCCTATGACATCACAATTATTGACAGTGACACAGATATCGTGTTCTATGAACACAATTATACACTGTGACATCACTAGCTTGCACTGTGACATCACAATTATACACTGTGACATCAATATAATGGACTGTGACCTACAATTATTCTCTGTGACACCACAATACTGTCCTATAACATCACAATTATTGACTGTGACATCACTATAGTGCTCTATGAACACAATTATATACTGTGCCATCACTACAGTGCCATATGACATCACAATTATACACTGTGTTATCAATATACTGTACTATTACATCACAATTATTGAATGTAACATCACAATACTGCAGTATGACATCAATGTTATTGACTGTGACATCAATATATTTCTCTATGAACACAATTATACTTTGTGACATCAATGTAGTGCAATATGACATCAAAATTATTCATTGTGACATCACTATAGTGCAATATCACCTCGCAATTATACATTGTGACATCAGTATATTGCACTATAACATCACTATTATACACTGTGACATCAATTTACTGCATCATGATAACACAAGTATTGACTGTGACATAAATATAGTGCATTATGAACACAATTATACACTGTGACATCATTATAGTGCCATATGCCACCACAATTATACACTGTGTTATCAATATACTGCAATATGACATGAAAATTATACACTGTTACATCTATATCCTGCACTATGACATCAAAATTATTGACTGTGACATCACTATATTGCTCTATGTATAAAATTATACACTGTGACATCATTATAGTACAATATGACACCACAATTATGCACTGTGACATCACTATCTTGCAATCTGACATCACAAATATACATTGTGTTATCAATATACTGCACTATTACATCACAATTAGTGACTGTGACATAGATATAGTGGTCTATGAACACAATTATACAATGTGACATCACTAGCCTGCATTGTGACATCACAATTATACACTGTGACATCAGTATAATGGACTGTGACATATAATTATTCACTGTGACACCACAATACTGCACCATGACATCACAATTATTGACTGTGACATCACTATATTGCTCTCTGAACACAAATATACACAGTGACATCACTATAGTATGATATGACATCACAATTATACACTCTGACATCAATATAATGGACTGTGACCTACAATTATTGACTGTGACACCACAATACTGTATCTGACGTCACAATTATTGACTGTTACATCATTATAGGGCTCTAGGAACACAATTATACACAGTGACATCACTATAGTGCAATATGACATCACACTTATACAATGTGACATCAATATACTGCACTATGACATCACAGTTATTGACTTTGACATCAATATAGTTCCCTATGAACACAATTATTCTTTGTGACATCACTATAGTGCAATATGACATCACAATAATACAATGTGACATCACTATATTGCACTATGACATCACAATTATACACTTTGACATCAATATACTGCATTATGACAACACAGTTATTGACTATGACGTCAATATAGTGCTTATGAACACAATTATACACTCTGACATCAATATAATGGACTGTGACCTAAAATTATTGACTGTGACACCACAATACTGTACTATGACATCACATTTATTGACTGTGACATCACTATAGTGCTCTATGAAAACATTTATACACTTTGACATCACTATAGTTCAATATGACACCACAATTATACACTGTGTTATCAATATACTGCAATATGACATCAAAATTGTACACTGTGACATCAATACCATGCACTATGAAATCACTATTATTGACTGAGACATGACTATAGTGCTGTATGTACAAAATTATACAGTGTGACATCACTATAGTGCAATATGACATCACAATTAAACATTGTGACATCACTATCTGGCACTGTGACATCACAGTTATACACTGTGTTATCAGTATACTGCACTAGGGCATCACACTTATGGACTGTGACTTCACAATTTGGCACTATGAAACCACAATTATTGACTGAAACATCACTATAGTGCTCTATGAACACAATTATACACAGTGGCATCATCATAGTGCAGTATGACATCAAATATTACACAGTGACATCAAAATCCTGCTCTATGACATAACAGTTATGGACTTGACATTATTATAGTGCTCTATGAATACAATTATACATTGTGACATCACTATAGTGCAATATGACATCACAATTATGCACTATGACATCAATATAATGGACTGTGACCTACAAATATTTACTCTGACACCACAATACTGTACTATGACATCACAATTATACACTGTGTTAACAATATACTGCACAATGGCCTCACAATTATTGACTACGACATCAATATATTTCCCTATGAACACAATTATACACTGTGACATCACTAGCTTGCACTGTGACATCACAATTATACACTGTGACAATAATATAATGGACTGTGACCTACAATTATTCTCTGTGACACCACAATACTGCACTATGACATCACAATTATACACTGTGTTTACAAAATACTGCACTATGACATCACAGTTATTGACTGTGACATCACTATTGTGATCTATGAAAAAATTATACATTGTAGCATCACTATAGTGCAATATGACATCACAATTATACACTGTGATATCACTGTCTTGCACTGTCACATTAAATTATATACTGTGTTTACAATATACTGCACTATGACATCACAATTATTGACTGTGAGATCACTATGGGGCTCTATGTATACAATTATACACTGCAACATCATTATCTTTCACTGTGAACCACAATTATACACTGTGTTATCAGTATACTGCATTAGGACATCACACTTATTGACTGTGACATCACAGTATGACAGTATGAAATCATAACTATTGACTGACATCATTAGCGTGCCCTATGAACACAATTATACACAGTGATATAACTATAGTGCAATATGACATCAAAATTTTACACTGTGATATCAAAATCCTGCACAATTATACACTGTGTTTACAAAATACTGCACTATGACATCACAGTTATTGACTGTGATATCATTATAGTGCTCTATGAAACACAATTTTACACGGTAACATCACTATCTTGCACTGTGACATCACAATTATTGAGTGTCACATCACAATACTGCACTATGACATCACATTTATTGACTGTGACATCACTATAGTGCTCTATGAACAACATTATACATTGTGACCTCACTATAGTGCAATATCACCTCACAATTATACACTGTGACATCACTATAGTGCACTATGACATCACAATTACACACCGTGACATCAATATACTGCACTATGACATCACAATTTTTGACTGTTACATCAATATTGTGAATTATGAACACAATTATACACTGTGACATCATTTTAGTGCAATATGACACCACAATTATACACTGTGTTATCAATATAATGCAATATGACAACATAATTATACACTCTGACAACAATATCCTGCACTATGACATCACAATTATTGGCTGTTACATCACTATAGTGCTGTATGTAAAAAATTATAAAGTGTGACATCATTATAATGCAATATGACATCACAATTATATACTGTGACTTCACTATCTTGCACTTTGACATCACAATTATACATTGTGACATCAATATACTGCACTATGACATCAAAATTATTGACTGTGACATCAATACATTCTCTATGAACACAATTATACACTCTGACATCACTAGCTTGCACTGTGACATGACAATTAAAAACTGTGACATCAATATAATGGACTGTGACCTACAATTATTCATTGTGAAACCACAACACTGCAATATGACATCACAATGATTGACAGTGACATTACTATAGTGCTCTCTGAACACAATTATACACAGTGACATCACTATAGTACACTATGACATCACAATTATACACTCTGACATCAATATAATGAACTGTGACCTACAGTTATTTACTCTGACACCACAATACTGTATTATGACATCACAATTATTGACTGTGACATCACTATAGTGCTCTATGTACAAAATTATACACTGTGATATCACTATAGTGCAATATGACATCACAATTGTACACTGTGACATCAATATACTGTACTGATGACATCACAATTATTGTCTGTGACATCAATATAGTTCTCTATGAACACAATTATACTTTGTGACATCACCATAGTACAATATGACATCACAATTATACACTGTGTTCATAATATACTGCACTATGACATCACATTTATTGGGTGTGACATCACTATAGTGCTCTATGAACACAATTATACATTGTGACATCACATTATACGATTAATATTTAGAAATAAACACACACTTTATGATTGATATTTAGCTATAAACACAAACACTGTGATTAACATTTAGAAATTAACACACACACTTTGATTAATATTTAAAGATTAACATACACTCTCTGATAAATATTTAGATATAAACACACAATTTATGATTAATTTTTAGAGATAAACATATTCTATGATTAATATTTAAATATAAACACACAATCTATGATTAATATTAATATAAATACACACACTGTGATTAATATTTAGAGATAAAACACACTCTATGATTACGATTACAGATAAACACCCACTCTATGATTATGTTATTGATAAACACTCTATGATTAATATTTAGTGATTAACACACAGTGTATGATTAATATGTTGTAGATAAAAACACTCTCCATGATTAACATTTAGAGATAAACTCACACTCTATGAGTAGGATTTACAGATATACACACACACTATGATAAATATTTAGATAATCACACACTCTGTGATTAATATTCATAATAAACACACACTCCATGATTAATATTTAGAAGATGAACACACACTTTTGATAAATATTAAAGATAAACACACTATGATTAATGTATATAGAAAAAACACATTCAATAAATAATATTTAGAGTAAAACACACACTCTATGATTAATATTTAGAGATAAATACACTCTAAGATTAATATGTAGTGATAAACACATGATCTATGATTAATACTTAGAGATAAACACACAATGTATGATTAATATTTCAAGATAAACCCACACTCTATGATTAATATTTATATAAACACACAAACTATGATTAATTTTTAGAGATAAAGACACTCTGTGATTAATATTAAGAGATAAACACACATTCTATATTATAAATTAGAGATAAACACTCACTCTATGATTACTATTTACATATAAACTCCCACTCTTTGATAATTTTTATTGATAACCACTCTAAGATTAAAATTTAGAGATAAACACACACATTGTGATTAATATTTAGAGATAATAACACACTCTATGATTAATATTTAGAGATAAACTCACACTCTATGATTAATATTTAGAGATAAACACACACCATCTGTTTAATATTTAGAGATAATCACACACTCAATGATTAATATTTAGAGATACACACTATGTGATTAATATTTAGAGATAAACACACAATCTATGGTTAATATTTAAAGAAAACCACATGCTCTGATTAATATTTAGAGATAAACACACACTCTATGATTAATATTTAGAGATAATCACACACTCAATGATTAATATTTAGAGATACACACACTATGTGATTAATATTTAGAGATAAACACACAATCTATGGTTAATATTTAAAGAAAAACACACACGTTCTGATTAATATTTATATATAAACTCACATTCTGTGATTAATATTTAGAGATAATCACACACTCAATGATTAATATTTAGAGACACACAAACTATGTGATTAATGTTTAGGGATAAACACACACTGTATTATACATATTTAGAGATAAACACACACTCTATGATTAATATTTAGAGATATATACACTCTGATTAATATGTAGAGAGAAACACACTCTCTATGATTAATATTTAGATAAACACACAAACTATGATTAAGTTTTAGAGATAAACATAAACTCTGGAATAATATTAAGAGACAAACACACACTCTATGATTATAAATTAGAGATCAACACTCACTTTATGATTACTATTTACCTATAAACACCCACTCTGTGATAATTTTTATTGATAAACACTCTAAGATTAATACTTACAGACAAACACACAATTTATGATTAATATTTAGATAAACACACACTCTGTGATTAATATTTACAGATGAACACACAATCTATGATTAATATTAAGATAAATACACACACTGTGATTAATATTTAGAGATAAACACACACTCTATTATTAATATTAAGATAAACATACACTCTTTGCAAATATTTATTGATAATTACCTTATGATTAATATTTAGAGATTATCACAAGCACTGTGATTAATATTTAGAGTTTAACACACACACTATGATTAATTATTAGAGATTAACACACACTCTTTGATTAATATTTATTGATATACACACTATGATTAATATTTAATTATAAACACACACACTATGTTTAATATTTAGAGTAAAAACACACTCTGTGATTAATATTTAGATAAACACACACTCTATAATTAATATTTAGAGATAAACACACTCTATAATTAGTATTTAAATATAAACACACAATCTATGATTAATAATAAGATAAACACACACTCAGTGTTTATATTTAGAGATAAACACTCTCACTCTATGAGTAATATTTGGAGATAAACCCTCACTCTATGATTAATATTTACAGATAAACATCCACACTTTGATTATTTTATTGATAAACCCTCTATGATTAATATTTAGAGATAAACACACCCTATAATTAGTATTTAAAGATTAACACACAGTGTATAATTATTATTCAGAGATAAACACACAATTTATGATTTATATTTAGATAAACACACAGTCTGGGGTTAATATTTAGAGATAAACACACAATCTATGATTAATATTATGATAAACACCCATTCTGTGATTATTATTTAGAGATAAACACAATCTATGTTTAATATTAGAGATAAACACACAATCTATGATTAATATTAAGATAAACATACATACTTTGCATAATATTTATTGATAAATATACTAAGATTAATATTTAGAGATAAACACAAGCACTTTGATTAATATTTAGATATTAAAACACACACTATGATTAATATTTAGAGAAAAACACATACACTTTGATAAATATTTATTGATAAACACACTATGATTAATGTTTAGAGACAAACACAAACACTGTGATTAACACTTAGAGATTAAAACACACGCTTTGATTAATATTTAGAGATAAACAATCACTCTATGGTTAATATTTAGAGATATAATACCCACTCTATGATTAATATTTAGAGATAAACACCCACTCTATGATTAATATGTTATGAAGATAAACACACATGCTGTGATTAATATTTAGAGATAAACACACACTCTATGATTAATATTTAGAGATAAACACACACTCTATGATTAATATTTAGAGATAAACACACACTCTATGATTAATATTTAGTGATAAACACACACTCTATGATTAATATTTAGAGATAAACTCACACACTATGATTTATATTTAGAGATAAACACTCACTCAATGATTAATATTTAGAGATAAACACACACTCTGTGATTAATATTTAGAGATAAACACACATACTATGATTAATATTTAGAGATAAACACACACTCTATGATTAATATTTAGAAATAAACAACACTCTATGATTAATATTTAGAGATAAACACACACTCTATGATTAATATTTAGAGATAAACACACAGTTTATTATTAATATTTCAAGATAAACACACTCTCTCTGATTAATTTTTAGTCATAAACACACACACTATGATTAATATTTAGAGGTAAATATACTCTATGATTAATATTTAGAGATAAACAAACACTCTGTGATTAATATTTAGAGATAAATCACACATCTATGATTAATATTTAGAGATAAACACACACTACTATGATTAATATTTAGAGATAAACACACACTCTATGATTAATATTTAGGATTAAACACACACTCTATGATTTATATTTAGGAATGTACACACACTCTATGATTAATATTTAGAGATAAACACACACTCTATGATTAATATTTAGAGATAAACACACACTCTGTGTTTAATATTTAGATATAAACAACACTCTATGATTAATATTTAGAGAAAAGCATTCTCTGATTAATAATTACAGTTAAACTCACACACTATATTTAATATTTAGAGATAAACACACACTTTTAATAATATGTAGAAAATAAACACACACTCTATGATTAATATTTAGGAATAAACACACACTCTATATGTAATATTAGAGATAAACAGACACTATGATTAATATTTAGAGGTAACCACACACACTATTATTAATATTTATAGATGAACACCCTCTCAATGATTAATATTTAGAGATAAACACACACTCTATGATTAATATTTAGCGATAAACACACACTCTGTAATTAATATTTATAAGATAATCACAAACTATATGATTAATATTAAGAGATAAATACACACTATGATTAATATTTACAGTTAAACACACACACTCTGATTAATATTTAGGGATAAACACACACTCTGTGATTAATATTTAGAGATAATCACACACTCTGTGATTAGTATTCAGAGATAATTAAACACACACTGTATGATTAATATTTACAGATAAACACACAGACTATGATTAATATGTAGAAGATAAACAATCACTCTATGATTAATATTTACATATAAACACACACACTATGATTAATATTTAGAGATAAACACACACACTATGATTAATACTTAGAGATAAACACTCTATGATTAATATTTAGATATAAACCCACACACTATAATTAATATTTAGAGATAAACACACACTCTATTATTAACATTTAGAGAGAAAAACACACTCCATTATTACCATTTAGAGATAAATACACTCTATGATCAATATTTAGAGATAAACACACGATCTCTGATTAATATTTAGAGATAAACTCAAAATCTATAATTAATTTTTACAGATAAACACACCCACTATGATTAATATTTAGAGATAAATACACTCTATGATTAAGTTTCCCAGAATTCCTTTAGGACCAGGTTTCCCATATGCCCCCACTGACTCCATTTCCCAGAATCCTCCGGGACCACATTCGCCAGAAATCTTCTAGACTACATTTCCCAGAATCGCTCGTGCACTACGTTTTCCAGAATCCTGCGAGACCACATTCCACAAAATTCTTCTACACTCCATTTCCCACAATTCCTCATTCACTACATTTCCCAGAATCCTCCTGAACTACATATTGCAAAATCACCTGGAACATATTTCCCAGAATCCTTCTGGACTACGTTTCACAGAATCATCTTGGACTACGTTTCCCGAAATTCCCTCAGGACTACATTTCCAAGAATTCCTAGAGGACTACGTTTCCTAAAATCCTCCTGAATCACATTTCACAGAATCCTCCTGGACTACATTTCCCATAATTCCTCCTGGACTACTTTCCCAGAATTCCTCCTGGCCTATGTTTCCCAGAATCCTGCTGGACCACAGCCCTGCCCGCTGCTCTAGGGATGTATCAGAGGTGTGTTGTGTGCACCTGTGTTTCATGTTCTGTGTTCTGTGTTTGTTATACATCACGCATGCATTACCGATTACAGTTTTAAGCAACATTTTAATGCCTGGTTTATTTCCCATCTTTGTCCAACTCAGTTGCCACTTGGGCCTGGAAATTAATGCAGAGAAGACTAGAGACAAAGCAAAGGAGAATTAAATCAAATTGGACATAAATCAGGAATTAGAAACAAATTAGGAATTAGATATAAATCAGGAATTAGAAATAAAACAGGAATTAGAAATAAATCACGAATTACAAATGAAACAGGAAATGGAAATGAATCAGAAATATCAGGAATTAGAATTATTGAGAAATTGGAAATACATTAGAAAATGGAACTAAATCAGGAATTGGAAGTAAATCAGGAATTAGAAATAAATGAAGAAATAGAAATAAAACAGAAAACGAAAATAAACAAGGAATTGAAAATAAATTAGAAATTGGAAATAAAACAGATATTAGAAATATATAAGGAATAAAAGGAGCAGAGAAATAAAACATAATCTATGATTAATATTTAGACATAAGCACACACACTATGATTAATATTTAGAGGATAAACACACATTATGATTAATATTTACAGATAAACACACACTCTATGATTATTATTTAGAGAAAAACACACAATCTATGATTAATATTTAGAGATAAACACACTATCATTAATATTTACAGATAAACACACATTCTATGATTAATATGTAGAAGATAATTACACACTGTATAATTAATATTTAGAGATAAATACAACACTATGATCAATATTAAGATAAACACAAACTGTGATTAATTATAGAGATAAACACTATATGATTAATACTTAGAGATAAACACACACTCTATGATTAATATTTAGAGATAAATACAACAATATGATCAATATTAAGAGATAGACATAACATTCTATGATTAATATTTAAAGATAAATACACTCTATGATTAAATTTTAGCGATAAACACACACTCTGAACAATATTTAGAGACAAACACACTCTATGATTAAAACTTACAAGATAAACACACACACTGTGATTAATATTTAGAGATAAACACACACTTTATTATTAATATTTAGTTATACACACAATCTGTGTTAATATTTAGAGATAAACACACACACTATGATTAATATTTAGAGATAAAAACTCTATGATTAACATTTAGAGATAAACACACACTCTGTGAATAATATTTAGAGACAAACAAACACTCTATGATTAATATTAAAAGAAAAAAACACACTCTATAATACACATTTAGAGATAAAAAGTCTATGATTAATATTTAGATTAACACACACTCTATGATTAATATGTAGAAACAAACACACCCACTATTATTAATAATTTGATAAACATACTCTCTATGATCAATATTTAGAGATTAACAAACTCTCTGTGATTATTATTTGGAGATAAACACACACTCTGTGATTAATATTTAGAGATAAACACACAATCTATGATTAACATTTAGAGATAAACACACACACTATACTGCACTATACCAATAATACACTGTGACATCACTATACTGCACTATGACATCACAATTTTCCACTGTGACATCACGAGACTACACTATGACATCACAATTAAACATCATAGTGCACTATGACATCAAGACTGTACTTTGTGATATCACTGTTGTGCACATTGAGTACTATAATACACTGTGACATCACTACAGTGCACTGTGACATCACAATTACCTATTGTGCCATCACTGTAGTACATAGTGAAATCACTATAGTGTACTATGACATCACAATTATACATAATGACATCACTATTGTGTACTATGACATCACAATTATTCACTGTGTCATCACTATGCTGCACTATGACATGACAATTATACACAATAGTGCAATATGACATCACCACTATACATAGTGACATCACTATTCTGCGCTATGAACACATTTACACAGTATGACATCACTGTAGTGCAAAATGACATCACAATAATACACTGTGTTATCAATATACTGCAGTATGACATTGCAATTATTGACTGTGACATCACTATAATGATCTATGAACACAATTATGCATTTTGACATCACTATAGTGAAATGTGACATCACAATTATACACAGTGACATCACTTAAATGCAAAATCACATCAAAGTAATACAGCGTGACATCACTACAGTGCATTGTCATCACAATTACACAAGGTGACATCATTATAGTGCAATATGACATCACAATTATACACTATAGTGCACTATGACATCACAAATGTACATTGTGATATCCCTATTCTGCACCATGTAACCCAATTATACATAGTGTTATCAATATACTGCACTATGACATCACAAGTTTTGACTGTGTCATCACAATTCTGCACTATGACATCACAATTATTGACTGTGACAAAACTATAATGCTTATGAACACAGTTATACACTGTGACATCACTATAGTGCAATACAACATCACGATTATACACTGAGACATAACTATCTTGAACATTTACATCAAGATTATACACTGTGTTATCAGTTTACTGCACTATGACATCACACTTATTGACTGACATCACAATATGGCGCTATGAAATCACAAATATTGACTCTGACATCACTATAGTGCTCTATGAACACAATTATACACTGACACATCATTATAGTGCAATGTGACATCAAAATTATACACTGTGACATCACTATCTTGCACTGGGACATCACAATAATACACTGTGTTATCAATATACTGCATTATGACACCACAATTATTGACTGTGAAATCACAATCCTGCGCTATGACATCACAATTATTGACTGAGACATCACTATAGTGCTCTTTGAACACAATTATACTCTGTGACATCAATATAGTGCAATATGACATCACAATTATATACTGTGATATCATTAGCTTGCACTGTGGCATCACAGTTATACACTGTGACATCAATATAATGGACTGTGACCTACAATTATTCAGTGTGACATGACAATACTGTTCTATGACATCAATATTATTGATTGTGACATCACTATAGTGCTCTATCAACACAATTACACATTGTGACATCACTATAGTGCAATGTCACCTCCCAATTATACACTGTGACATCACTATAGTGCACTGTGACATCACAATTATACACTGTGATATCAATATACTGTACTATGACATGACAATTATTGACTGTGACATCAGCTATAGTGCTCTATGAACACAATTATACACTGTGACATCAATATAATGGACTGTGACACCACAATACTGCACTATGACATCACAATTATTGGCTGTGACATCACTATAGTGATCTCTAGAACACAATTATACACTGTGACATCACTATAGTGCAGATATGACATCAGAATTATACACTGTGACATCAATATAATGGACGATGACCTCACAATTATATGACTGTGATATCGACAATACTGCTCTATGACATCACAATTATTGACTATGACATCACTATTGTGCTCTATGAACACAATTATACACAGTGACATCACTATAGTGCTATATGACATCACAATTATACACTATGATATCACTATCTTGCACTGTGACATCAAATTATACACTGTGTTTTCAATATACTGCACCATGACATCACAATTATTGACTGTGACATAACAATTGCAGTATGTCATCACAGTTATTGACTGTGACATCACTATAGTGCTCTATGAAAACAATTATTCATTGTGACATCACTATAGTGCAATATGACATCACAATTATACACTGTGACATCACAATCTTGCACTATGACTATCACAATTATACACTGTGTTATTAATATACTGCAGGATGACATCACAATTATTGACTGTGACATCAGCTATAGTGCTCTATGAACACAATTATACACTGTGACATCACTAGCTAGTGCACTATGACATCAAAATTATACACTGTAACATCAATATAATGAACTGTGACCTACAATTATTCACTGTGACTTCACCATAATTCTGCACTATGTACATCACAATTATTGACTGTGACATCAATTATAGTGCTCTCTGAACACAGTTATACACTGTGACATCATTATAGTGCGATATGACATCACAATTATTGACTGTGACATCAATATAGTGTTCTATGAACACAATTACACATTTGTGACATCACTATAGTGCAATATGACATCACAATTATACACTGTGACATCACTATATGTGCGACTATGACATCACAATTATACACTGTGACATCAATATCCTGCACTATGACATCACAATTATACACTGTGTTATCACATATACTGCACTATGACATCAAAGTTATTGACTGTGACATGACTATAATGCTCTATGAACCCAATTATACATTGTGACATCACTATAGTGCAATATGACATCACAATTATACACTGTGACATTACTATACGTACACTATGACATCACAATTATACACTGTGACATCAATATACTGCACTATGACATCACAATTATTGACTGTGACATCACTATAGTGCTCTCTGTACACAATTATACACTGTGACATCACTATAGTGCAATGTGATATGGTTGTGCATCCTTTGGTTATATGCCCAAGAGTGATTATGCTGTTCTTTTTTGTAGATTGATAACCAACATTTTGAGAAATGGCCTCCCCTATTTCAACAGTGGCTTACCAGTAGCAAATTGTATAGCGTGCTCCAGGTAGTAACTTTGACCTCTTCTTAATCAGAAGGGAAACACCTGCCTTGCTTATAATCAGACAGTTCTATGTAATGACTCAGTGTACACCTGAGATAGCCAGGAATGGAAGTCAAAGTTTTCACAATTGTTTGATGAGAAGGAAAAGTTCTAAAATGCCATTGTTCATGGAGGACTCAGAGTGGGAAAATGTGGGGCCAGCTTGTAGACAAGAAGATCTGAAGATGCCACTTTAAGAGAGAGTCCGGCCAAAACTCTCCTGTTGATATGAGTATGTTTAGAACTTCAAAGCTTGTAAGGTCTGAAGCCTCCATGGTCAGAATGGGTATGTCGGGGGCTTCTTCGGGTAGAAATTGAAGTTCTGGCCCAGTCATGATTAGTGGGCACATTTCTGAATTCGCTTTGGTCACAAGGAGCATATCTGAGGTTCAGTGTGTTGGATGGGCTTTGTATGAGGCTCTCTTTTTCAAACTGAATCATTCTAAGTCTGCCTTGAACAGGATAGCTACAGGAAAGTTTGATGGACCTTTGGCCACATTGAGAAGTTGTGATACTTCCTTGATGAGACAGGGTAGAACTCCAGCACCTGTTTGCCGTTCGATCCTTTTGAGATTGAAACTGACTGAATGTGAATATCTGTGGCCTCCTAGGATAGAAGGGTCACATATGGGGGCCCCATATTCATATTGGAAGTCTGCATCTCTCCCTTGGTAAGAGAGGGAAGATCTCAGTTCTCCTCGTTGAACTAGGGTATGTCTGAAATTTCCTTGGACAACAGGGAATGAAGTGGTACTCCCTCTTGGAACAGGTGAATATATGATGCTCTGTTGGACAGGAAGCAAAGCCCTGCGTCCTTCTCTAACACTAGTGGAATGTTTCTGTTTATCTTGAACAGAAATATCATGTCTGAACCCACCTTTGGCAGAAACAGGGTGTCTGACATCATCGCTTTGGGAGGTTGAGGAAGGTTTGACACTCCCATTGGAACTGTCTCTATCTGGAAATAACATGAAGCTTTCTTGGGCTTCACGGGAAGTTTGGGTGGCTTCTTGGGTAAAAGGGGCATGTCTGAGTCTTGTCCTGGTAGAAGTAGAATCAGTATGGCTTGAAGTCCCATAGGGAGAAGTGGAATGTCTGAAGTTGTCTCCATGAGAGAGAGAGTAATTTCCACATACCCTTCTGTGCAGATTGGAGATTCTTTGCCTTCTTCAGGGTTACCTCTTGGCAGGTGAATGTCTGTGTCCTTTTTTGGATGAAGATGAAAGTTTGCAGACCTCGTGCTCTGAATGGGAAATGTGAACATTTGCTTTCTTAGAGGGGGCCTGCTCCAATTTGCTTTCGGTAGATTTGGAACATATAGTGATCCCTGGGAGAGATGGAGAATTTCTGAGTCCCTTCTCATGAGATTGTGAGGATCTGTGGTGTCCCTCTTTGGAAGAATGGCAAAGTTTCAAGCCCTCTTCTGATGGGCCAGACTTGAGGCCTGCTTCTTTAGAAGCATGTCTTGATTTCATTTTCATTGATTTAGAATGTCTAGACCCACCATGTGGAAAAGGATAATATCTGAGATCTTCCTTAGGAGGGGAACTATATATGCAGCTCAAGTCTGATAATGTTGGGAGAGGAACACTCCTTTAAAGAGTAGAGGTAGGACTTGAGTTCTTTTTGACATACCTGGAAGATGCAAGTCTGTGTTTGGCAGAATATATACCTCTTAAGCCATCAAGTTCTGAAATGGAATATCTGATATCCTCTTCAGTAAATGGGGCACATATCAATATACTTTTAGTAGAACTGGAAAGTCTTGGCCTTCTTTTGGGGTAAGGGGAATGTATTTTATAGATTTCATGTGAAGGAAGAGGCATAAAGTCACCTGCAAACTCTGCTGAAATGGAAGTTCCCGCATTTTCTTGGATAGATCTCACAGGTTCTAGAGGCTGTTGGGCTGTTTTGAAGTGTTCCAGAGTATCATGGAGAGATGTTGATTGTCCCAGATACTCTTGGTCACATACCAAAGGGCCTAGACCACCTTGGTCAGATTCCAAAATTTCCAGAGCCCCTGGCACAGATGCAAAAGTTTCTAGAGTCCCTGACACAGACTCTGAAGGTTTAAAAATCTCTTTGTTAATTGGCAAGGGTTGTGATATCTCTGGAGTAAGTGAACAAGGTTGTAGAGGCTGCTCTGAAGGATGTGAAAATCCTAGATCATCTTGGGAAGTTGGTGATGTGTCTATAATCCCATGGGTAGAAGATGGTATTTCTAAAGGAATTTCTGTACAAGGTGATATTCCTAGAGTACCCTCTGCAGATTCACCATGTCCAAGATCATCTGGATCAGATGACAACTGTCTTAATGGCCCCTTGTCCAAACAATGGCCTGGATCCTCTTGAGATGACAAGAAAGCATCTGGAGACCATTGAGCAGATGGTGAATGTTCAAGAGGTTCTTGTGATAATATAGACAGCCCCAGAACTTCTTGTGAATGCAATAAGTTGCCTAAACAGACTTGCTGAGATTGTGACTCTCCTTGTACACTTGAAGATATTTTCTGACAACCTAGTTCTGATGAGGAGGGTACCACAGTTCCAGGTGCAGAAGGTGTGGGGCTAAGAGATGCGTTGTAAGATGAAGAAGGTTCCAGAGTTTCCTCAGGAGATATTGATAACCCTAAAATTTCTTTTTCAGACAGATTAATTCCCATAGAACTTTGGGCAGATAGTGAAAGACCCAGAGACCCTGGAGTAGATGGCAAAGCTTCCAAAATTCTCAGGGAAGTTTCTGGTAAATTACATACCTCTTTGGTAGATGGCAATGTTTCTGAAGTCTCTGTCATAAGGAGAGAAGGTTTCATAGTCTGCCCTGAAGGAGGCAGATGTCCTAAAGAAGTTTGAACAGATGATGAAGTTTCTATAATACCAAGATTAGAAGATGGTATTTCAAGAGTACTCTCGGTAGATGGTGATGTTCCTAGTGTCTCCTGGGTAGATTCAGAAAGCCCAAGATATCTTGGATCAGATGATGACTTTTCTAAAGGACCTAGGTGCAAATAAGTGACTGGAGCGTTTTGGAATGACAAGGAAGTATTGTGAGATCCTTGAGCAGATGGTGAATGTCCAAGAGGTTCTTGTGATGAGATAGATAACCCCAAAGTCCCTTGGTTAGACAATGTATTTCTTAAATAGATGTGCTGGTTTGGTGAATCTTGTAGATTCACTTTTTCTCCTGAAGACATTTCCTGTAAACCTTGGTCTTTTAGTGAAGGTCTTACAGGCCCCATTTGAGATGGGTCAGATTTCACAGACACTTGGTCAGATGGAGAATGTTCCAGAGATTCCTGAGAAAATGTAGGTGTTCCCACTATCACTTGGTCAGATATGAAATGGCCCACCACACCTTGGGCAAATGTTGAAATTTTTAGTCTCTGTAGGAGAGACACCAAAATGTCTAGATACCTTGAGACAGATTTTAAAGTCCCATAAACCTCTTGGGAAGATGGCAAAGGTCCTTGTGTCACTTGTGTAAATTTGGAAGGACCCAGATTTCCCTCCCAAGGATCCTGAATTCCTAGAACACTTTGAGCAGATGTTGCAGATTCTATAGACTCGTGGGCAGATGAGCGTGTTTCTGTAACACCCTGGGAAGATGGTGAAGTTCCTAGAGTACTTTTTGAAAATTGAGAAAATCCACCATCTCCAGGAGCAGATGCTGATTGTGCTAAAACCTCTTGGGCTAAAGAAGGGCCAAGATCCTTTTGGAAAGATGTAGAAGTTTCTGGAGATGCTTGGACAGACGATGATGTTTCTCTACCACCTTGGGTAGAGAGTGATGTTCCTAGAGTACCTGCTGAAGATTGAGAAGGTCCACAATCTCCTGGAGCAGATGCTGACTGTGCTAAAGCCTCTTGGGCTAAAGAAGGGCCACGATACATTTGGGAAGATGTGAAAGTTTCTGGAGATGCTTGGTCAGATGATGGTGTTTCTCTACCTTGGGTAGAGGGTGATGTTCCTAGAGTACCTGCTGAAAATTGAAAAGGTCCACAATTTTCTGGAGCAGATGATGACTGTGCTAAAGCCTTTTGGGCTAAAGAAGTCCTAGGATTCTCTTGGGAAGATGTGGAAGTTGCCTGAAACCCTTGATCAGGTTTTGAATGTCCTAAATATTCTTGTGCTGATATGGAAGTTCCCAGAGTCACTTGTGTAGATAGTGAATCTCGTAAACACCCTTGCTTAGGTAGTGAAGGTCTTTGAGACCCTTGGGCAGATGTAGACAATTTTGAACACAATTGGGATGATAATAAAGGTTTCAAGGTTCCTGGCACAGATGGAGTAGATCTCAGTGAACCTTTAGAAGATGAAGAAATTTCAAGAGTCATCCTGGAGAGATGTTGATGATCCCTGAAAATTTTGGTCAGAATCATAAGTGCAAACAGCAGTTTGGGCAGATATTGAATGGCCCAGAGTACCTGGGACAAATGGCAAAGTTCCTTGAGTCCCTGATGAAGAAGATTCTGAAAACTTAAAAGTCATTTGGGGAGATGGCAACTTTTCTGATGCCTTTGAAGTACATTTGGAAGGTCCCAGATACCCTGGGGAATAAGACTGAAGTTGTAGAGTACCATGGGCATCTAAGGAAACTTCTATAATTCTCTGGAGAGAAGATGATGTTTCAAGAGTAACTTGAGATGATGGTAAAGTTCCCAGCATCCCCTGGGCAGAGGAAGAAAGTCCACCTCCTGGAACAGATGGGAACTGTGCTACAGCCTCTTGATAATAGGAAGAGCCTACCACTTTGTGGGAAGATGTGGAAGATTCTTGTGACCCTTGGGCAAATGACAAATGTCCTAGAGACTTTTGTCCTGGTGTAGAAAAGCCCACAGCTCCTTGGGAAGATGATAATTTTCCTTCACACATTCCCTGAGGTGGGGACTGTCCCAGAGTCACTTTTGTGGGTGCAGACATATTCTGCCACACTTGTTCTGGTAGGGAATGTGTACCTGGTTCAGATGGGGTAGATCTCAGTGACACTTGGCTAGATGGAGAATGTTCCACAGAACTTTGGTTAGTTGGTGTATATTCTAGACACTCTCTGAAGATTTGGACAGTCCAAAATTATTTTTGCAGTGTAAGGAAGGGCTTTTAGTATCTTGCAGCACAGAAGTGAAAAGTCTTGGTGATTCTGAGGCAGATAAAATATTTTTCTATAGGTCCTGTGGTAGACAGAGCAGTTTTGAAATTCCCTTGGTCAGACGACAATACTTTTACTTCCCTCTGGGAAAATTGGGAAGGTCCCTGAGTTCCCAAGGAAGGAAACCCGAGTCCCAGATTATCTTGGCCTTATGGCATAGGTTCTGTGTTCCCTTGCCTATCTGATGAAAGTTTCATAGCCCCTTGTGTACATGTCAATGTTCCTAGAACACCCTGGGAAGACACAGGTGTTCTCAGAGACCGTGAGACAGGTAAAGAAACCCCTAAATCCACTTGGGCAGATGGAGAAGATCCCAGAGTCACTGGAGTACGATGGTGAATCTCCCAAATGCCCTTTTGAAGAATTGGATGTCGCTAGATTGTCATGTGTACTTGTAGAAACTTTCAGAGTACCCTGTGAAGACAGGCATTGTCCTCCATCTTCTGAGAAAGATAAAGAAGTTCGAGAACACTTTCGAACAGATAAGGACATTGCCAAAGGCCCTAGGGAAGATGAAGCAGTTCCTAGAGTCCCTTCTCCAGATAAAGAAATTACTTTGTGCCCCATTGAAGAAGGAAGAGATCCTGAAGAGTCTGCAACAGATGGATTTGTTTGTTTAACACTTTGTGCAGTCTGCAAAGACTCAGGAGGTCCATGGGAAGAAACAGAGTGTCCTAGAGTGCCTTGTGTAGGTGTGGAGAGATCAGAAGTCCCTTCTACAGACAGGGAAGTTTCCAAATGCCTTTGGGAAGTAAGGAAAGGACTCACTCTTGCCTGGGCAGATATGGAAAGTCCCAGAATCCCTTCATCAGATACCACATGCCCTGGGGTAGCTGCAGACATTTTACATGCACCCGGTGAAGATGAATATCTTGGAGTCTCACAGGGAGATGTCAAAGGTTTGACAGAACCTCGTGCATTTAGAGAAATTTTTGGAGACCCTTGGACAAATTTCATTGCTCCTGTCATCTTTTGGGCATGGTGGGTATCTCTCTGAGACACTGGGATGGATGGAGAATGTGCTAGTGGGCTCTGTGCTGAAGTGGACTGTGAGCCTGTACCTTGTTTAAGTGAAGAAGAGTTTGAAATCCCTTGGGAAGATAAACGATAGCCTGGAGTCCTTTGTGTAGCTGTGGGCTGTCTTATATACCCTTGTGTAGATAGGCAGGAACCCACAGCTCCTTGAGAACAATGAGAAATTGTTTGACTACCTTGTTCCAAATAGGATGGTCCCATATGATCGGGAGCACAAGCTAGACATACTGAAGTTCCTACCAGAGGTGGAGAAATCTCCATTTTCTCTCCTACATGGGACAGTTTCTCCTGACACTGCATAGATTGGAGTGTTCCTAGGATGCTTGCAGAAGATGACAAAGACTCTAGAGTTTCTTTGGAAGATGCCAAAGGCCTCAGAGAACATTTGGCAGATACAGTAAGTTGTGGAAGGCAACGAGGAGATAGAACAGGTGCTGGATCACCTGGGACATGTGGTGAATGTCCTCTAGGGACTTTGTTCAATGGTGAAGTCGCTCTATGAACTGGGACAGATGGAGAATTTCTCACAGGCTCTCTCACATATGACAAATGACCAAGATTCCTTTGGGCAGGTTGAGATGATTCCAGATTGCCAGGCAAAGAATCCAAAGGATCAAGATCTCCTACGGAAGATGAAAAAGGACACAGAGTTCCCTGTGCAGACAGGGAAAGTTTCAGAGGCCCACCAACATATGGCAAAGGTTCAGGATACCCTGAGGTTGCAGAACCTGGGAACATTTTCTGAGAAACTGAGGCAGATGGTCCATGTATTCCAGTACCTGGAGGAGATAACAAAGGTGCTGGAGTGCTCTGTTCAGATTGGGAAGGATTCAGAAATCCTGGGACAGATGCTGGATGTTGTAGAGAATTTAGGGCAGACTGAGAAGTTCTTTTAGGGATTTGAGAAGAAGTAGGATGTTTCCTAGATCCTCGATCAGACAGCAGTGTCGCTGGAGTCACTTGTGGAGACACAGATAGTCCTGGAGGTACTTTGGGAATTGGAGAATCATGCACAAGCCGTTCAGCAGCCTGGAATTTTTTTAGACTGCCTTCTACAGATAAGGAGATTCCCAGAGACCTTTGATCAGATGGCAAAGATCCTGGTATCACCTGGCTATTTTGGGGAAATCCCAGAGTTCCATCAGTTGATGGCATAATTCCTGCAGTTTGTTGTGCAGATGTGGATAGTCCCAGTGTGCCTTCAGCAGACAAGTAATGCCCCCCCTGTGTGTTGGGGAGATGAGGAGATCCCTAGAGTACCTTGTGTAGATTTGAGCATTGTCAGAGTCCCTTGTGCTGATTGGCAAAGTCTGACAACCCCTTCATCAGAATGAGAAGATGATGGAGTCACTTGTGGTGAAGCAAAGTGACCCATATGCCCTACAGTAGATGGAGAAGTTCCTGACGTTGCTCCAGTAGATGGGGAGTTTGTGTTTGGTTCTGGAACTTCTGCAGAAGGTGCTGAAGACTGTAGAGACCCTTCAGTAGATAGTGATGTATGCAGCACTGCCTGGGCTGATATGGAAAGTTTCAGAGGTTCTAGGGCAGATTTAAAAGGAGCTACATACCCTTGGTTAGATGAAAAAGATCCTGCAGCTCCTTGGGTAGAAGTAGAATGTCTTCCAGGCACTAGGGGCACTGGCAATGGTCCCACAGTCCCCGGATCAGATTGAGAAGAATCCACACCATCTACTACATGAGGCAAAGGGCCCAACGTACTCTGGGAGTATTGGTATGATTCCCCAACCCCTGAATTTACTGAAGGGTCTGGGGTCCATTGAACGGATGACAAAGAACTATGCACAGGCAATGTCCCATCTGCCACTGTGGGGAGTTCCTTAGACCCTTTAGAAGACATCAATGGTCCTAGAGTCCTTGGAGCAGCAAGAGGTTGTTCCTGAGCACCTGTTGCAGATGGTGAATGTTCTACATACTCTGGTGAAGACCATAACGATCCATGGGTTTTCTGGGTAGACAGGACACATCCTGTAGACCCTGAGGAGGGAAATGCCCCTTGTAAAGCAGGTTGTGTAGATGGAAAGAACATTGGAGCCTCCTGGGAGGAAGTTTGATGTTTTAAAGTACTTTGAGCAGATGACACAATTCCTTCCATTTCTTGTGTGGGTGAGGACAATTTTAGAGACCCCTGGGCAGACAGAGAAGGGCCCAGAGGCTCTTGGGCAGATGAAGAAGTTCCTAGAGTTCCTTGTGAAGAGAAGGAAGTTACTAGAGACACTTGGGTAGGTGGACAAGCTCCTAGTTCCTTCTGATCACTTCTTTTATTAGATTCTAGAGTCCCTGCAGTACAGGCAGAATGGCCTTCAATACCCTGCACAGATGTAGACTGTCCCAAAGTGGCTTTTGTATAAAGGGAAGCTTTCCCAGACACTTGAGTAGATGGTGAAGGTTCTAGAGAGCCTTCTGTTGCTGTGTTCAGTTCTAGAGTTTCTTGTGCATATAGACATGATGCACCATCTTTTTTCAAATATGGGGAAGGGGCTAGACTTGCTTGTATTACTGGGCTAAGCCTAGGAATCACTGGGGTATGTGGCAATGTGCCTGTAGTCACTGGGACACATGGAGACATTCCCAAAGAATGTGAGACAGAAGAGAAATTTCTGTGTGTGCATTGGGAAGACTTTGATGGTCTCAGAACCTCTGGTGAAGATGCTGAATGTGGTAGAGACTGTTGGGTACATGGTGAAGGGCCCTGAGTTCCCTGGGCAGATATGCAAAGTTGATTAGATAGCAAGTGTGCTAGATCCCTTGAGATTGATAAAGATCCCTGCGATATTTGTTCATGTTGTAAATACCCTGTAGTCCTTGAGGGAGATGACAAAGGCCCTGTAGTCCTTTGGACAGATGATATTGTATGCTGAGATTCATCTTTGAACGACAAGTGACCTTGCTTTCTTTGGAAAGATGCTGATGGTCCCAACACCAATGGGGAAGATGCTTTGTGTTCTGGAGGCCCTGAGCTGAAGGAGAAAGAACCCAGTGTACCCTGGGCAGATGCAGACTGTTCCTCAGGCCCTTGGTTAGAAAGCAGTGTTGGTAGAGTCCCTAAAGTAGTTTGGAGAGTTTTCTGAGCATTTGGTGAAGATGTTGAAGCTTTCACAGCCCCTGGGGAAGATAACAAAGGCTTTTCAATTACCTGGCTACAAGAAGGTCTCAGAACCTCCACAGAAGAAGGTGAATGTTCCAGAGGACTTTGCATAAACAGAGAATGTCTAGAAGCCTCCTGGAATGAATCAGAATGTTTTCTAGGTCCTTCCTCACATGGAAAATTTCCTAGAGTTCCTTTTGCAGGTATGGGCAGTCCAAGACCTCCTTGAGGAGACAGAGAGTCTTTTGTAGCCTCTTGGGTGGATGACAATATACCTGTCTTCCTGTGGGCATATGGAGTAGATCCTAGAACCCCTGTGGTTTTTGGTAATGATCCTAAAATCCCCTGTGCTGATATAGACTGTTTCAAAATATCTTTTTCTAATTGAGATTTTCTCCCATCACCTTGGGCAGAGGCAAAAGGTGATAAAGCCCCTTGTGCTGATTGTGACATTTCTAGAATCCTTTGTGAAGACATGCTAGATCTCCCTAGCTCTTGGCCATTTGGAGAAGTTGCTGAAGTAACTGGTAGTAATGAAGAATGCTGTAGAGACTTTGAAGCAGGTGGTGAACTTACAGTAGTCCCTGAAACTGATGTAAAAGTATCCACATGCTCTATCTCAGGTAGAAAATATTCATGAATCCTCTGGGAGGACTGTTGAGTTCCCAGAACATGCTGGGAAGATTCAGAAGGTTCTAGAGACTCTTGGGCAGATGCTGAAGGAGCCAGCATCCTTTGAGTCAATATGGAAGGTTTTGGAGGACCTTGGGAAGAAAGCAAAGGTGCTAGACCCCCTGGGTCAGATTGAGAAGATTCCTGAGTACCTGTGTAAGATGACAAATGCCCTCCATACTCTTGGGTTGAGGACAGTATTCTGGTACTTTGTGAGGCTGTTGGAGAATATTCTACAGCCTGTCCTATAGTTGAAAAATATCCTAGCTCTCCCTTGGGAGATGGGGATGGTCCCTGACACTCTGGAGATGATGTAGAAAGCTCAACAACATCTAGGGTGGATGGCAATGGACACAGAGCATCACAGGCTGCTGTGGAAAATTTGCGATGCTGTTTTGTAGTTAATAACATGTCTTGAGGCCATGTAGTAGATAAACCAGTTTTCTGCACCTGAGCAACTGGTATAGATGGTGGATGTTCTGTACTTCCTGAGGGGCATAACAAAGAATCCTCAGCTCCCTGATCAGATGGAGCAGTCCCCAAAGCCTCTGTGACACATGGTGAATGTGGTAGATGACCTTGGCCAGATAGAGATTTATTATCCTCCTGGGAACAACTTGGATGTTTCATAGCCCCTTGATAAGATGGTAAATTTTCTAGAATCCTTTCTGCACACTTGTTCATTCCCAGTACCCATTGATCAGAGAGAGAAGGTTCAAGATTTCCATGGACATATGGAAAACATTCTACCTTCATCTGGTTATAATGTGTAGGTGGTGAAGACCCAAGGGTCGATTGCAAATGTTCTTCAGACCCTGGTGTAGATGCAGACAGATGTACAGTATCATCTCCATATAGGGAAGACGCCCCAGTCTCTAGTGTAGTTGCCAATGGTCCTAGAGAACCTCGAACAGATGGAGATGGCCCTAAAGACTTTTGTTCAGAAAGAAAAGATCCCACTACCCCTTGAGGACAGAGGGAAAGATCTCGAGTTGTATTTTGTAATGAGGAAAGTTTTGAAGACCCTAGAGCAAATGGAAAAATATCTGTATTTCCTAGAGCAGAATGAGTAGACTCTACAGCCTCTCCTCTAGTTGACAGATGGGCAAGAATATTTTGAACAGGAAGTGCTCCTCCCAGAACCCCTCTGGAAGAAGTGGAATATTCTTCCCCTAATGTAGATGGCAAAGGACATGGAGTCTGTTTGTCAGGTGTGTAAATTTGCAGAGGCCCTGAGGTAGTTACCAAAGGTTCTAGGGCCTGTGAAGTTGATGGAGAAATTTCTTGTGCATCTGGTGCAGATGGTGTGTCTTCTACACTTTCTCTCACAGATAACAAAGTGCCTTGAGGTCCCTGACCAGATGAGGAAGATTGCAAAGCTTCTGTAACAGAGAGTGAATGTTGGGGAGGGTCTTGGATCAATAGAGATGGCCTTGAAGTCTCCTGTAAAGAAGTAGGAGTTTTCACTGGCGTTTCAGGAAATGATATATTTTCTACTCTCTCTTTTGTGGATGTGGACAGCTTCACAGCCCCTTGGGTGGAAAGGAAAGGTTCCACTCCCCCTGGGAAGATGGCAACATTTCTATAATCCCTTGTCCAGATAAGGAATTTTCCAAAGACTTTTGAGCAAATGCCATAGGTCTTAAGGAACCTGTGGCAGAGGAAGAAGATTCCACATCTGCTTTGGCATATCTTGAATGGCCTAGTGACTTTTTTGCTAATGAGGAAAGTGCCATATGCCCCAGAGCAGATGACAAAGCTCCTAGATTCTCTGAAGTACATGGAGCATACTCTAAAAATGTTTGTGAAGTCGTCAAATTTCTGGGTCCTTTCTTGGGAGATTGGCAAGGTGTCAGACTCCCTACTGAAAGTGCTGAATGTACTTGAGTCTCTTGGGTAGATATCAAGTGACCCAGAGACCCCTGTTCAGATAAGGAAAGTGTTTCAGGCCCTTTGTCAGATACCATCTGTCCATGAGCCCTTGGAGCAGGTGGAGAGGATTCCAGACCACCAGTGGCTGAAGGAGAATGTGCCACAGGGTCAGAGTTGGATGGCAAAATATCAGGAGTTTCTTGGGCAGATGTCAAACATCCATGAGTCCCCTGATGAGTTGAAGAATGTTTAGGAGCTCCTGTACTAGGTGGTAAATGTTCTATAGCATGCTGGGCATGTTGACAATGCCCTGTACCCCAATGGAAAGATGATGGTCTTATCAGAGTCTTGTGAGCTGGTTTCAAATGTTGTACAGTTCCATGTTCCAATGTGGACCTTTCTGGAGCTCTTTTGGCAGACAGGGAATGTCCCACATCCCCTTGAGAAGATGGCAAATGTGGGACAGTTCTTTGGGCAGGTAAGGAAATTGAAACAGGATCATGGTCAGCTACCATAGGTCCAGAAAATCCTGAGACATTTTTCAAATGTTCTGGAGATCCTTGGACATGGGAATATGTCTCCACTTTCACAGAGGACAATGTCCCCTGGGAAGACAGGAAAGGTGCCATATCACCTCGGCCAGACAGAGAATGTCCTGGAGTCCCTTGTGTGGACTTGGAAAATTCTACAGACTCTTCTGCAGATACAGAATGTTTCACAGGCCCTTGGGCAGAATGCACAGATGCTATACTCTCTTTTGAGGATGAGGGACTTCCCTGATGCCATTGTGCAGATGGTATCGAATTTAGGGCCCCTGAGTCATACTGAGACAACTCCACATGTTGATGAACATGTGGCAAATGTGAAGGAGTCTTGCGAGATGAAGCTGGAAGGACCAGAGGCTCTGGAGTCACTGGTAAAGGTCCAAGAGCCACAGAGGCCAAAGGAGAAGTTTTCAAAGCTGCTTGTGCAGATGGAAAAACTCTTAAAAATCTTTGTGCAGATTTGGAAGTTCCTACTTTGCTTGGGAAAGATAACAAAGTTCCTTGCACCCCTTGGGTGGATGGTGAAGTACCAACAGCTCCCTGGGAAGGCTTGGGAAGGTCCAAAGTACTTTGCAAACACACCAAAGGTCCTTTAACCCTGTGTGGCCATGAAGAAGTTTCCAGAGCCCCCTGAGCTGTGGGAACATGTCCCAAAGCTCCTTGTTCTAATGAGGAAAGTCCCAGATCTCCTCGGAGGGGCTTTAAATGTCGAGAATAACTCAGGGAAGATGTACAACTTCCCTGAGTCCCTTGAGCAGATGGCACATGGTCCATTGTTACCTTGGAAGAATGGAAAGAACTCAGACCTCCTGGGGGAAATGATTTTTCTAGAGACACTTGGTCATATGGTGAAGTTCTGAGATAGCCCTGCTTAGATGTTGATGGTACTGGTGACCCTGGGGGGTATGGTAAGTGTTCTGCAGCAAGAAGGCAGGAGGCAGAAGGATCTTTAGATACTTTGGAAGACACAGTAGATGTCAGATACTCTTGTGATAATGGCACATGTCCAAGAGATCTTTGGATAAATGTGGACTTTCCCTTAGAACGTTGGGAAGACAGGGAAGATTTCACAGCTCCTAGGACAGATTTTGAAAGTAGCAAAGACCCTTTTGCACGGACAGAATTTTCTGGAGCCTTTGACAAAGATAAAGAATGTCTCTGACCCCGTGAGGCAGATGGTGAATGTCTTAGACCCTTTGGGACAAGCAGAGAAGACTCTCGGTCCTCTTGGGAAGATCTAGAATGCCCAAGAGACATTTGGATAGATTGGTCAGGTCCCAAAGTCTTTTGGTCAGATGTGGAACATTCCAGGGTCTTTTGAATAGATAATGAAGGTGTGAGACTTACCTGAGTAGTACTTGTTTCCGATGTTTCCTTGGAAGCAGGAGAAGATTCACGCCCCCTTTTTGCAGAAGGGAGACTGTTGAAACTGTCTTCCTCAGACATGGAAGGTCTGAAGTCCCCTTGGCCAGAAGGGTCATCTCTCAACCTCTTTTTGGTATAAAGGGGATGCCCAGGGTCCACTTGGGCAGAGGGAGAATATCTAATATTTCCCTCCAGAGAGGGGATCCTTATGAACCCCTCTCGTGTATATGGGGAAGATGGTAAAGCACATTGTTTAGATGTGGTAGCTCCTGGGCCCTCTTTATCAGATGAAGAAGGTGCTAATGTGTCTAGTGCACATATGTGTTTCTTGTCTATGGCTTCAGAATGAGGGGAAGTTACGAGAACTTCCTCTGTAGGTGTGGTCTCTGCTAGAGCATCCTGGGTAGTTGTGGGAGGTCTAAGAGCCTCAAGGGCAGGTAAGGAATTTACTAGAGCTTGTGTATATGTGGATGTTCTAGGAACACTTGGTTCAGAAGGAGAAGGCAATGAAGCCTTTTGCATAGAGTTGTCAGGTTCCAGAGTGAGCTGGACAGGTTCCAAGGCCCCTTGGGGAGATAAGTTAGAATTCTGAGCCCTTGAAGTATTTGCTGGATGTTCTGGAGACACTTTTGAGCATGTAGAAGGACTAACTCTCCTTTTTGCAGACAGGAAAGGATCTGTAGCCTCTTGTGTAGTTGTGGTAGCTTGTGGGGAAGTTCCCTCAGACTCCTGGGATGTGGTTGGAGGTCCTGTGGGTGCTTGTGTGCAGGAGGAATCCAAGGAATCCCCTTTTCTAGATGTGAATGTGGCTACAGATTCTTCTGTACACGTGTCATGTCCCCTAGCCCCTCGATCACCTAGGGTTGGACCCCGAACTCCGTGAACATCTTTTGTAGATGTGTCACATCCCAGAGCCATTTCCAAGAATGGGGATGTGGCTGAAAACCTTTTTGTAGATGTACCCTCTCCTATAGTTGCTTTATCAGAAAGGGCAGAACCCAGAGAGTCCTGGACAGGTGGGGAATGTTCTGGTGTCCCTGGTGTATATGTAGAAATTCCAAGAGCCTCTCCTACATATGTGGAAAGTTGTAGAGACTCTTGAGGATGTAGTGAAGGCTGTATTGTCTCAGCATCCTGGGCAGCATTGGAACTTGCTTGGCTCACACTGAGTGTTTTGGAATATGTGTGCCTATTTGGGGCCCAATAACAAGTCGGGAGGATCATTTTGGCTGGGAGGGGATGGTTGAAGCCCTCTTGGTCTGTGAAGGACACTGTGAAGTTCCCTTGTTAGAGTCTGTGCTCTCGGGTCCCTCTTGCACCAGGGCAGGCGAAGCACACAGAACTCGAGTGACAGTTGGGCGCAGGAATCAAGCAAAGCTCGAGAGGGGCTCTCGCAGTGGCTGTCCTCGGGCCTGCACGAGCCAGTCCCGAGCTGCCTCACTGGTGGTTCTACGTGCAGTAGAGGGGAAAACAGCCAAGCTTTCGGGATGAGGACTCTCTCCTCTCCCTTAGTAAGGTCAAGAGTGCTAACTAGTGTGGTGCCCACTGTCATCTGCCATGACAAGATCTGTTGAAGGGGCACCGTGAGTGGGAAAGCCTTGGGGTGCTTGGGAGTCTGTGCTCTCGGGTCCCTCTTGCACCAGGGCGAGACCAGCAATCAGGAGCCTGTAGGTATAGCAGTGAGGCCTGTTAGAACCTCATAACTGAATGACAAAGGGTGATCCACACCCTTGCTCCTCAGAGATTGGGGGGGCAGCAACCACTGCTTACTGTGCTAGGGAAATAACCGGTAATCGTCCTTGAATAGAGCAGAGGATGCCAGGAATTGATATCATAACGTTATTCTGCATTTGACATATGGGCTATCCTGGGATTTTTTCTTAAATTTGTGACAACTTCTGTGAACGGCTTCCTATATGTTGAAATACATCTCTAGAGTGCTTAATACTAATTACTTCGAATTTCAAGAAGTCATTGTTTTCTTCTGCTGAGTAGTACTCCATTGTATAAATATACCACACTTTATTCATTCTTTGGTTGAAGGACATCTAGGTTGCTTCCAGATTCTGGCTATTACAAATAAAACTGCTATCAACATAGTTGAACAGATGTCCTTCTGGTATGAATGTACATCCTTTAGGTATATGCCTAAGAGTGGAATTGCTGACTCTATCTTGAGTTATACTAATTCCCATTGAAAGATCTCGGCATCAAAGCTCCGGGCACTGAACCGAACCCTCTGCCCAAGAACCGGGGCCAGACCACTGGCTGCAAATGCAAGAGGTGATTTATTGAGTACACAGGCGCCTGCGGATGCTACTGCTACTCAAGTGCAGAGCATACCGGGCTTGCAGGGAGCACAGTATTTATAAAGTTTTAATGGTTACATAAATATCAGCATAGCAACAGGCATTTCATTGGCTCATCTTGGGGGCAGGGGTAGTTCCCACGGACTACGTTTCCTGGTATTACTTCATGAAAGACCCTGGCACGCTTCAGCAATTATTATCCGGGTCCCAGGGCTGCTCTGGTGACCACAGATCCCGTTTGACATCCTGCCAGCTGGGCGAGGCACCTGGTCTGAGTTTTTTTTTAATTAGGCAATGGCCTGGCCTTGCTTTTCTTTCCTAGGGGGTCCTGGGTAGGGTTCTTTCACCATTTTCATGAGAAACCATCAGACTGATTTCCAAAGTGGCTATACGAATTTGCACTCCTACCAGAAGTGGAGGAGTGGTCCCCATTCTCCACATCCTCTCCAGCATGAACTGCCTTTGGTATTTTTGAATTTAGCCATTCTGACCGGAGCAAGTTGGTGTCTCAGAGAAAACATGAGTTTTGACAGAAAACAAGATGGTATCTCAGAGTTGCCTTGATTTGCATTTCCCTGATGGCTAAGGATGTTGAATACTTTCTTAAATGTTTTTCAGCCATTTTGGATTCCTCTATTGAGAATTCTCTATTTAGTTCTGCACGCCACTTTTTGATTGCATTGTTTGGTGTTTTGGTGGCTTCTTGAGTTCATTGCATATTTTGGAAATCAGCCCTCTGTCAAATGTGGGGTTGGTGAAGATCTTTTCCACATTCTGTGGGTTGCCATTTTGTCTTGTTGACTGTGTCCTTTGCCTTACAGAATCTTCTCAGTTTCAGGAGGTTCCATTTGTTAACTGTCTATGTCAGTGTCTGTGCTGCTGGTGTTATGTTCAGGTAGTGGTCTCCTGTACCAATTAATTCAAGGGTACCTCCCACTTCTCTTCTAAGAGGTTCAGATTGGCTGGATTTATATTGAGGTCTTTGGTCCATTTACACTTAAGTTTTGTATTTGGCAATAGACATTGATCTATCTGCCGTTTTCTACATGACAGCATCCAGTTATGCCAGCACCATTTGTTGAAGATACTTTCTTTTTTCCATTGTATAATTTTGGTTTCCTTATAAAAAATCAGGTGGTTAGAGGTCTGTAAGTTAATATCAGGGTTTTCAGTTTGGTTCCATTGTCTACCTGTCTGTTTTTGTACCAATACCAAGCTGTTTCAGGAGAATAGCTCTATAATAGAGCTGGAAGTCAGGGATAGTGATGCCCCTGGAAGTTCCTTTATTATACACAGTTGTCTTGAAATTCATAGGCAAATGGATAGAACTAAAAGAAACCGTCTTGAATGTGGTAACCCAGACACAGAAAGAAAAGCATAGTATGTACTCACTCATAAGTGGATATCAGACATAGAGTAAAGGATAACAAGTCTACAATCTACAATCCTAGAGAAGCTAGGAAACAATAAGACCCTACATGGACCCCTGAGAAGGGGAAAGTGACAAGATCTCCTGAGTAATTTGGGATCAAGGGGCAGGGGGAGGAATGGAGGAAAAAAAGGAGGGGAGAAGGGGAGGGAGAACATGATGGATCAGGAAGGTCATATTGGGGGAAGAACAGAGAAGGAGAGCAAGGAAAGAGATATCATAATAAAGGGAGCCATATTTGGCTTAATGAGAAATTTGGCATTAGGGAAATCTCCAGAAATCCACAAAGATTACCGTAACTATCAAAGCAATAGTGGAGAGGCTACCTTAAATGCCCTTCTCCAATAATGAGATTTATTACTACCTTAAATGTCATCATAGAGCCTTCATCCAGCAGCTGATAGAAGCAGAAACAGAGACTCACAGTTAAGCACTGAGCCAATCTCATGGAATCCAATTGTAGAGAGTGAGAAGTGATGAGCAAAAGGGTCAATACCATGTTGGGGACACCCATAGAAACACTTGACTTGAGTAAGGGGGAGATCACAGACCCTAGACTGACAGCTGGGAAACCAGTATAAGACCTAATCAGGCCCATGAACATGGATGTCATTTGGGGTCTTGGGCAGTGTATGAGACCTCTGGAAGTGGAACCAGTATTTATCCCTAATGCTTGAATGGGCTTTGGGTGTGCATTCCCTATGCAGGCATACTTTCTCAGCCTAGATACAGGGAGAGGGCCTTTGTCCTGCCCCAAATGATGTGACAGAATTTCATGATCCCCCATGGGAGGCCTTAACCATCTTTGGAGAGTGGGTGATGGGGTGGGTTGGGGAGATGTTGAGTGGAATGGGAGGATAGGAGAGAGAGGCAACTGGAATTGATATGTAAAATAAGGTTGTTTTTAATTTTAATTAAAAATTAATTAAAAAAGCAAAAAACTTTACTGCCATGCTCTTTTTATGCAATTCATTATTATATACATTATTGAGACAATAAGGACAATAAAAATAATCTCCTTATACTACAGATGCAAATTGTTTTTCAAATACTTTTATCTACTTTTGATTGAGTTCAGAGATTCAGAACACAGACATGGTTGGACTTATGAATGTAGCCCCAATGGCTGTAAACAATTGCTTTGTCTGTCACGGTTTACATGTTGGGTCCTATAATATTTACATACTTGAATTGCTTTGGGGCAGTCATATAATTCTCCTGAAAACACAATATGGCTAATGGTTCATATCAGTGGCTCTTCGTGGGCCATTTGTTTTAATTCAAATGATGCAGCTGTTACATATTTGCACAGAATGAGTTTTGTAACCCTTAGTCAAGTCGGTTCGTTGATAGGTCATGTTTATACAGCAGTTGATACACTGAGAGAGTGTAAATTTGAGGATATGGGTGAAGATGTTATCTTACTGACAGAGAAACTTGGTTTGCTTGTCCCACATTTTGCCAATTTCTTCTCAGCACTTTTCGTTCTTGTTGGATGAAAGGTTGTATTTATTTTATTTGGTGCTATATTTGATTCTCATGAAGGATTTTTCTTTCCTTTGACTACACAGCCAATAAAGCTTGCATCATTCAGGAACATCAGGTCATTTTTAAAGTTATAAATCACCAGGAAACCCATTCTTTTCCTACAATATGGTATAAATTGACATCTTGTCTAATTTTAGGACTCACTGTGTTTATCTGCATACTAGCACATATCATAACTCTCATATACCTTTGGCTCACTTATCTGAATTTCCTGTTGGTCTTTTGAGGTCCTTGAAAACATTGGGTTTGCATACCAGCATAATGCTGCTATGTATGAAGAACTTAGTGTAGGGTAAAATGGACAGGAAACATGAATATCAATTCATGTAATATACACCTTTTGATAAGTAGCTTGGCAATTACAATGTCAGCCCAAAATAACTTTCTCAATTTTAGTTACAATGACTAAGTTTAGTTCAGACAATCTAGCAAAGGTAAATACTCTATACACATATGAGTGACTGCTCTAAAAATGGTAAAGAAATCTCAAGTTTTCACTTTGGTAAAGTTGTTCAACTACAGTAACTTTTTTGATTGACATGTGAAACAAGCTTGTTTCTAACTTAAATACAATAGAAAACAAGCTTGCTTCACATGTCAATACCAGCTCCCTCTCCCTCCCCTCCTTCCCAGTCCCCCAACAACTCCCCCAATCTCCCACTCCATCCCCCTCCACTCCCCAAGGAGGGTGAGCCCCTCCATGGGGGATCTACAAAGTCTGTCATATCATCTGGCGCAGGGTCTAGGCCCTCCCCCATGTGTCTAGCCTGAGAGAGCATCTCTCCATGTGGAATGGGTTCCCTAAGTTCATTCATATGCCCCACATAAAAACTGATCTACTACCTGATGCCCCATAGATTGCAGATTTTATGCATAGTAAATTTAACAGTGAAAATAAATTGATTGAATAGTGTGTTTTGTAGCATTTAACTCAGTAATCAATACTGTTTTCTAAAGTTTTTATATTTTATTCATTTTGTTAGCATACAAAGAAATGTGTTTCACTACAGCACTTTCATACATATGCTTTTATTGACTTATTTTGTGTGTAAGTGTATAATGGGAATGACTAGTGTTGTCCAGCTGACTTCCAAGTTCATTTCCTGGCATGAACAAACAACTGGATGACCAGAGAAGATCAAGCCTCATAGAAAAACCAAATTAAATTCGTATACATTTGGGCTGGGAGAAGCTTGAGACAGGGAGTCACTTAAACAGATGCTAACATGCATGTTTTCTAGGGCCCTGGGTCCTTTCCTTTCCACTATTAGTCCTGCCTAGATACTGACCTATGTGCCTTCCTGCTATTTCTTCCTTCAGGCTCTTCTGAGAGCCTGCCTTAGTTTTCCCTTCCTATTTATGTTCCTCTAACCATCGTGTGTGTGTGTGTGTGTGTGTGTGTGTGTGTGTGTGTGTGTGTGTGTTATGTTGAGGGCATGGATGTGTAGTGTGTTTTCATATATGTAAGTGCATCTATGAATGAGTGTACATGTGTATGTGCATGTAGAAAACAGGTTGAAGTTCCGTGTCTTTGATGACACTGCATTTTATTTACTAAAGCAGGGTTTGGCTTGTGTAGCTCCATCTCTCTAGATCATAGGTGGGCAGCCATATTTACTCTTCATTTTTTTTGGGTACTACAGATGGGAACTCTTTTTTTAAAGATTTATTTATTTATTATGAATACAACAACATCTTGTCTGCACACCAGAAGAGGGCACCAGATTTCATTATGGATGGCTGTGAGCCACCATGTGGTTGCTGGGAATTGAACTCAGGACCTCTGGAAGAGCAGTCAGTGCTCTTAACCTCTGAGCCATCTCTCCAGCCCCCAAATGTGAACTCTTGACCTCACATGTGTTTGGCAATTGCTTTATCCCCTGAGCCATCTCCTCAGCCCCTATTATTTTTAAACTGTTATTAGGAATTGATTTTTATTTCCATTATTTCTTTCCAGATACACATGTTGGCTAGCAATTATCTGTAAACCTAGTCCCAGTGGGATAAGATATTCTCTTCTGAGTTCTACAGGCAAATACCCATATACATAAAAATAATTAAGTAAGGAAAGGGGTGAATGAAAAATGCCATAACAAATCTTACTTTTTATGCTAACTTTTAAGCTTCGTAAAGTATGTGTACTGTTCAGCATCTGCATATTTGTATAGTTTCTGTGCTTTTCTTGTTATTGATTTATATTTTCATTCACACTGTATTGCATGAAATAGCTGTCTTTATTGTTTTGTGCTTGTTAATACTTAATTTGCAAAAAGAAACCCAACACACATGGTATATTTTAGAAGAGATCCCATGGGATGCTAAGAAGAGTGTGTATGGCATACCCATTTAATAAATTATTCTGTAGGGGTCTCTGAAGCCCAATCTATGTATGTTCTAGTCTAGTTATGATGTTTGTAAATTTTAGTTTGTATGATGTGATGTTTTATATGGATTGTCAAAAGGACCTATAATGAAGAAAACAAGCCTAGGGACATGCTTTGAAAAGATTATCTAGATTACGTTGTTCTCTGGGAGTGTCTGCCAGGGATTTCTTTGATTGGCTTAAGTGAATTAGGAAAATTCACCCTAAATGTGGGAGGCACCATTTTATGGCCTGGGGTCCTGGACTGATTAAAAAGGAAAAGGAGACCTGAATAGCAATATTCATCTCCCTCTTCCTGATTAAAGACTCAATTACTGGCTGTCTAAAGCCCCTGAAGCCATGACTTCACTGCTCTGAGAGGCTGTACCCTGGAATGGTGACCCTTCATTTCTTTTCTTTGGAAGCCCCTCATTTCTTTTGCTTTTGTCAGAGTATTTTTTTACAGTCTAATGATGAGAATGTGATATTTAAATCAATGATTATTGTTATAAGAGGACCCATATGACTTTTTCTATTAGCGCTTATTATTTGAAATTTAGAGTCCCAAGATTTGGTGTCTATATGTTCATAGTAATTATATATCCTTCGTAGATTATTAAAAATCACTTTACTAAAATTTAGCTACTGTCTTTACCTACTCTTTCTAATTTTGATTTGAAGTCTACTTTATCATACACCAATATAGGTATATTGTTTTGCTTTCCATGTTTACTCACTTGTTAGTTATTCTTCTATCCCTTTGCTCTTTATCTACAAGTGATTGTACCAGTGAGCTGAATTTCTTTGCAACAACAGGACAGTTGATTCTAGCTTCAATCCTATCAGTTAGTCTTCATCTCTTTATTGGTGAGTTGAAGTTATTTATATTAAAAGTTATTATAAAAGATAATGAATACTTCTTGTTATTTTGTTGATTCTTTTTGGATTTTTTATATTATTGGTTGCAGTTTCTTTTTCTCTTTTTTTTATTAATATTTTTTTTATTTTCCATTTTAAATTTAGATAAGAAACAAGGTTGCTTCACAAGTCAGTACGAGGTCCCTCTCCCTTTCCCTCCCCTCCTCCCGTGCCCTCCCCCCATCCCCCCGTTATCCCCTCATTCCCCCAGGGAGGGTGAGGCCCTCCATGGGGGTGTCCATAGTCTGTCATTTCATATAGGGCAGGGCCTAGACCCTTCCCCAAGAGTTCAGGGTGAGAGTGCACCTCACATTGTTCAATGGGAGTCCAAAGTCCGTGTGTATACTTGGGATGGGTACTGATCTGCTGTCCAAGGCTCAATAGATTACCTAGGCCTCCTCACTGACACCCAGATTCGGGGGGTCTTGATCAGTCCCATGCTGGATTCCCAGGCTGATGCCTGGGATTCAAGAGTTAACCTTTGTCAGGTCAGCTGTTTCTGGGGGTTCAACCAGCCCAGTCTTAATCCCTTTGATCATCAGTCCTCCCTCTCTGATACTGGCTTTCTTGAGTTCAGCTCAGTACTTAACCAGCCAGTAAATGAAGTTTCTGTTTCCCAGACTCTCTGGCAATAGGATTGTAGGCTGGCACTCCCCAGATCTATGTCTAAAATCCATATATGAGAGAGTACATGCCATGTTTCTCATTTTGTGACTGGGTTACCTCACTCAGGATGGTTTCTTCTAGTGTCATCCATTTGCCTGCGAATCTCATGATTCCATTATTTTTTTCTGCTGAATAGTACTCCATTGTGTAGATGTACCACATTTTCTCTATCCATTCTTCGGGTGAGGGACATCTAGGTTGCTTCCAAGTTCTGGCTATTACAAATAAAGCTGCTATGAACATAGTGGAACAGACATCTTTGTTATATGAATGGGCATCTTTTGGATATATGCCTAAGAGTGCAGTTGCTGGGTCTTGTGGTAGGTTTATTCCCATTTTTCTGAGGAATCTCCATACTGCTTTCCAAAGTGGCTGAACCAGTTGGCACTCCCACCAGCAATGGAGGAGTGTCCCCCTTTCACCACATCCTCTCCAGCATAAATTGTCATTGGTGTTTTTGATTTTAGCCATTCTGACAGGAGTGAGATGGTATCTCAGAGTTGCTTTGATTTGCATTTCCCGGATGGCTAAGGATGTTGAGCACTTTCTCAAGTGCCTCTCAGCCATTTTAGACTCCTCTATTGAAAACTCTCTATTTAGTTCTGCAGCCCACTTCTTAATTGGGTCCTTTGCTGTTTTGGAGACTTGCTTCTTGAGTTCTTTGTAAATTTTGGAGATCAACCCTCTGTCAGATGTGGGATTAGTGAATATTTTTTCCCATTCTGTGGGCTGCCTTTTTGTCTTGCTGACTGTGTCCTTTGCCTTACAGAAGCTTCTCAGTTTCAGGAGGTCCCATTTATTAATTGTTGATCTCACTGTCTGTGCTACTGGTGTTATGTTCAGGAAGCTGTCTCCTGTACCAATTCTTTCAAGGGTACCACCCACTTTCTCTTCTAAGAGGTTCAGTGTGGCTGGATTTATGTTGAGGTCTTTGATCCATTTGGACTTAAGTTTTGTGCATGGCGATAAACATGGATCGATCCGCATTTTTCTACATGCCAGTCTCCAATTATGCCAGCACCATTTGTTGAAGATGCTTTCTTTATTCCATTGTATATTTTTAGCTTCTTTGTCAAAGATCAGATGTTCGTACGTGTGTGGGTTAATACCCGGATTTTCAATTCGATTCCATTGGTCTGCCTGTCTATTTTTGTGCCAATACCAAACTGTTTTCAGGACTATAGCTCTATAATAGAGCTTGAGGTCAGGGATAGTGATGCCTCCGGACGTTGCCTTGTTGAACAGGGTTGTTTTGGCTATCCTGGGTCTTTTGTTTTTCCATACAAAATTGATTATTGTTCTTTCAAGGTCTGTGAAGAATTGTGCTGGGATTTTAATGGGGATAGCATTGAATCTGTAGATTGCTTTTGGCAGGATTGCCATTTTTACTATATTGATCCTACCTATCCAAGAGCATGGGAGATCTTTCCATTTTCTGAGGGCTTCTTTAATTTCTTTCTTTAAAGATTCAAAGTTCTTACGATACAGGTCTTTCACTTGTTTGGTTAGCGTTACCCCAAGGTATTTTATATTGTTTGTGGCAATTGTAAAGGGTGATGTTTCTCTGATTTCTCTTTCAGCCCTTTTATCATCTGTATATAGTAGGGCTACTGACTTTCTTGAGTTGATCTTGTAACCTGCCACTTTGCTGAAGGTGTTAATCAGCTGTAAGAGTTCCCTGGTAGAGTTCTTTGGGTCATTGATGTAAACTATCATATCGTCTGCAAACAGTGAAAGTTTGACTTCTTCCTTCCCAATTTGTATCCCCTTGATCCCCCTTTGTTGTCGTATGGCTATAGCTAGAACTTCAAGTACCATGTTGAAAAGGTATGGAGAGAGTGGACAGCCTTGTTTTGTTCCTGATTTTAGAGGAATTGCGTTGAGTTTCTGTCCATTTAGTTTGATGTTGGCTGTTGGTTTACTGTATATGGCTTTTATTATGTTTAAGTATGTCCCTGTTATCCCAGATCTCTCCAAGACCTTTATCATGAAGGGGTGTTGGATTTTGTCAAAGGCTTTTTCAGCATCTAGTGAGATGATCATGTGATTTTTGTTTTTCAGCTTGTTTATATGGTGGATTACGTTGATGGATTTTCGTATGTTGAACCATCCCTGCATCCCTGGGATGAAACCTACTTGATCGTGGTGAATGATTGTTTTGATGTGTTCTTGGATCCGATTTGCCAGTATTTTATTGAGTATTTTTGCATCAATGTTCATGAGGGATATTGGTCTGAAGTTCTCTTTCTTGGTTGTATCTTTGTGTGGCTTGGGGATCAAGGTTATTGAAGCCTCATAGAAAGAGTTTGGCAAAGACCCTTCTGCTTCTATTGTGTGGAACACTTTGAGAAGAATTGGTATAAGCTGTTCTTTGAATTTGTGGTAGAATTCCGCACTGAGGCCATCTGGACCTGGACTTTTTTTGGTTGGGAGACTTTTGATGACAGCTTCTATTTCCATAGGGGTTATAGGTCTATTTAAATTGCTTATCTGTTCTTGATTTAGTTTTGGCAAATGATAGCTGTCCAGGAAGTCATCCATTTCCTTTAAATTTTCGAATTTTGTGGAGTACAGGTTTTCAAAGTATGACCTAATGATTCTCTGGATTTCCTCAGAGTCTGTTGTTATGTCCCCCTTTTCATTTCTGATTTTGTTAATTTGCGTGTTCACTCTCTGCTGTTTGGTAAGTTTGGACAAAGGTTTGTCTATCTTGTTGATTTTCTCAAAGAACCAACTCTTCGTTGCATTGATTCTTTGTATTGTTTTCCTGGTTTCTACTTTGTTGATTTCAGCCCTCAATTTGATTATTTCCTGGCGTCTACTCCTCCTGGGGGAGTTTGCTTCTTTGTGTTCTAGAGCTTTTAGCTGTGATGTTAATTCTCTGGTATAACTGTTTTCCTGTTTCTTCATGTGAGCACTTAGTGCTATGAACTTCCCCGTAGCACTGCTTTCAAAGTGTCCCATAGGTTTGGGTATGTTGTGTCTTCATTCTCATTGAATTCGAGGAAGTCTTTAATTTCTTTTTTTATTTCCTCTTTGACCCAGGGATGGTGCAGTTGAGCATTATTCAATTTCCATGAGTTTGTAGGTTTTCTGCAATTTGTGTTGTTGTTGAATTCTAATTTTAAGGCATGGTGGTCTGATAAGATGCATGGAGTTATTCCAATTTTTTTGTAGCTGCTGAGGTTTGATATGTTGCCAAGTATGTGGTCGATTTTTGAGAAGGTTCCATGTGGTGGTGAGAAGAAGGTATATTCTTTTTTATGTGGATGAAATGTTCTATAGATATCTGTTAATCCCAGTTGGGTCATTACTTCTATTAGACCCTTTGCTTCTTTGTTGAGTTCCTGTCTGGTATTCTTGTCTAGTGGTGAGAGTGGTGTGTTGAAATCTCCCACTATAACTGTGTGGGGCTTTAGATGAGATTTAAGTTCTAATAATGTTTCTTTAACGAATGTAGATGCCTTTGTATTGGGGGCATAGATGTTCAGGATAGACACTTCGTCTTGGTGGGTTTCACCTGTGATGAGTATGTAATGACCTCCTTCATCTCTTTTGATTGATTTTATTTTAAAGTCTAGTTTGTTAGATATTAGGATTGCTACCCCTGCTTGTTTCTTGGGTCCATTTGATTGAAAAAATTTTTCCCAACCTTTAACTCTCAAGTAATGTCTGTCTTTGAGGGTGAGGTGTGTTTCTTGTATGCAGCAGAAGGAAGGGTTCTGTCTTCGAATCCATTCTGCTAGTCTGTGTCTTTTTATGGGTGAGTTAAGGCCGTTAATATTGAGGGATATTAATGACCATTGACTACTCATCCTTCTTCGCTTTGTGATGGTTGTTGTTGGTGGAATTATGGGTGGAATTTCGCCCCTTTGTTCTTTTGGCTGTTGGTAGAGAGGGATTCTCTAATGCTTATGTTTTTCTGGTTGTAGTTAGCTTCCTTGGGTTGGAGTTTTCCTTCCAAAATTTTCTGTAGGGCTGGGTTAGTGGACACATATTGGTTGAATCTAGTTTTGTCATGGAATATCTTGTTTTCTCCGTCTATAGTGATTGAGAGCTTTGCCGGGTATAGTAGTCTGGGCTGGCATCCATGGTCTCTTAGTGTAGGTAGAATATCTATCCAGGACCTTCTGGCTTTCAGAGTTTCCATGGAGAAATCAGGTGTAATTCTGATAGGTCTGCCTTTATATGTTACTTGACTGTCCCGCGCTACCGTCTCGCCAGCAAGAACGACGCAGAACACTCGGATCCTTCTGCAGTAAAGCTTTAATGCATCTTGAGAGATAGATGATCAGCTTCTTAGAGGGAGACACCAAGCTAAGAAACCCAGCCCCTTATATAAGCCTAGGAGCTCCGAGTGAGACGTGTAGCGCCGGGATTGGTGGTTTGCATATCACCCCAGATGACGCCACGGGAGAGGCACAGCTTAAACGGTTAACTCCAACTGACAGCAGATGTCAGCGCCATCTTCTAACGGTTAACTCCAACTGACAGCAGATGTCAGCGCCATCTTCTAACGGCAATAGCGATAGCGAGGGCGGCTCCTCACATCTCCCCCTATTCATTTATTTTTGAAGCAATAGGACACCCACAACTTTGGAGTGGAGATAGAGGTCAAATCCCCATGTGCAAATTCGGAACATGTACAAAGCTCCTCTCCAGGGTCTTATCCCCAGAGGGAGCCCTGACCAGTCCGATGTCGTTTTTCTGGGGGAAGGAGATCATGACATAGAACCTTCATGCAAGATGACTTATCTCCCAGGAGAAAGTCGTTATACCGCAGACCTCTCCTGTGCAGTGCTTAGCCTTGCAACTCCTTGGGCTGCTGAAGCCTACCCACTCTATCCCGTGCAATGAGACTAGCCTCGTGGGGTGCAAGAGCCGGGAGGCCAGCGACCTATTGCTTTAACATGGTTAACCAAATGTCAGGGGAGGCTCCGTGTTCTAAGGCAGCAAGTGCTTGTGCCACCACCACTTTGTCTCTTTTGTTTGGGCTCTGAGCTTACACACCATCCAAAGCATCAACACTATTCCCCAGCAGAGAGCTAGGCTAAATGATCTTACCCCCACCCATTCCTTAAAATAAGAAAATGCAGATGAAATCCAGGAGGAGAGGCCTTCCATCAGAGAAAGATCCAGATGCGTTGAATTCACTTGCAGGATCACCATTCTCAACTCACGGAGTGTCTGCTCAAACTCAAAAGTCCAATTCTGTAATAAATGTTGAGACAGAGCTTGTGACAGGTTAGCTGCTCTTGTAAAATTCTCATATTGTACTGAAGTGACACAAAGGCCAGGCAACTTTTGTTCACATCCCAATTGGGCCATCTGCCACAATATATCCAATTGTTCCTGAACCAAATTAATCTGTTGGTTTACCAACATCAGGCCTCCTTGTATCTGAGAATTGGCAGTGGCCTGTTTATCTAGGACCATGGTCACAGTGGCCTATAGTTCATTAATGGTTTGAGTTGTCTGCACAGTGGCAGAAATTGCAAGGGCCGAGGCGGTAACCGAAGCAGTAACCGCGGCGGTGGCTATCAGGCCCACAATAATAGCAGAGATCCCAAAAATCTCGCTTTTCCCTAAACAAACTCAAATTACTTGGCGTCTCAACAGGAACTGGAACAAATCGAGGCATGCGCATTACCAAAGCAAAAGGGTGCTTAATAGCATCCCAGCATAATGCATAAAAACAATTCTAAGCAGAGCAATTTATTTCTTTCTGATTCTTACCTAAGGTATCATTACTCACAACCCAAATAAAGGGCAGCTGAATAATTAGTTCTCTTAAAAGGGGTATACTTAACATTGGAGGAGGACCAATCAGATGATCCATAGCTCTGTCCCTCACTCAGACTGTTGCCAAATGCCCCTTTCCAATCAAAAGTAATCTGTCCCTTCTCACTATCATAGGAGAAAGATCAGTACAGCTTCCATTAATTCAAAAGGATTAGCATTAGATCTTTCTGGACCCATATGAATAAAATTATCCTTTAATGAAGAAATCACAGTAAAGCACAAGCTTCCTACTAATGACAAGGTTCTCTCATTCTGAAAACTCTGTATCTGAGGATCTAAAGGCAAAAAGGCAAGCCCCAACTCTCTATTAGTTGTGAAAAATCTAGGGAACACCTGGGCATTCTGCATCACTGGCATCGGTAGGGGGAAGGTAGACATGATGGCCCACCGTAACTCTCCCATCATACTAGGAACCATCATCCCGAGTAGGAGAGTCTTCATCACCCACTTGGCCTCCATCCTTCTTATTCTGGAGTTGTGAAGGAGCTCTTCGAGTGAGTCTTTCAGGGATCCACATGGGGTTTTCTTCCTCCTGTGGAAAAACACACACAGCTTCCCTGGATCTTATAAGAATAGGATCCGGGCCTTTCCAGAGATCAGTCAAGACATCTTTCCATTTTACCATTTCTTTTGGCCTATCAGGCTCTAAATTGTGGCGATCGGCCGCAGTGTGGCCTTGGGCATCAGAGTTCAAGAAATTAAGGGTAAAATGTGCCATGGATACAGCAACTCTTGGTACCGAGGGTAGAACATCCTCAATACTCCCCTTTTGTTTAATCAGATATGATTTGAGTGTACTATGGGCACGTTCCACAATGCCCTGTCCTTGAGGGTTATAAGGTAGGCCAGTTAGATGGGTAACATCCATTTGCCGACAAAACTGTCGGAATTTTTGAGAGGTATATGCTGGTCCATTGTCT